>NW_022437048.1:4843798-4979380 GCF_009761245.1 Sapajus apella
GGGGGGGGAGGAATGACATGGGGGGAAATGCCAGATATAGTATGCACCTAAAATAAAATAATTAATTAATTTTAAAAAGTAATGCATTTAACATGTTCAAAACTCAGAAGAAAGCTAGTGGTGTTGAAGCTTAGTGAATAAGGAGAAGAATGAGAAGTCTTGAAGTGGAAGAATAAAGTGAAGGCCAGATCACTGAGGGCTTCGTAAACTAGGCTTTTTGTTTGTTTGTTTGTTTGTTTGTTTGTTTGTTTGTTTTAAAAAAAAAAAGAGGAAAATATTTGAAATAGGAGATAAGGGTTAAGAAAAGGAAAAAAAAGCAAATGGAAAAAGGGAAGGAGAAAGGAGTAGAGAATAAGAAAGAAAGACAAGATAGCAATTTTTTTGAAGAGTAGAATAAAACACATTGCTATCAGAAATCATAACATCTTATTAAGGAGATAAACTTTTAATGTAACATAAAGGAAAAAGATTATCACCAGAATTCTGAGGGTGAACTAAGGCAGACTGGGCAATGTATACTCCCCTTGGCTGGTACACTCTCAGGAGAGTCCCGTCGCCACAGCATGGACTTTGCTAGATGTTTGGGAAGGAGGAGAAAGTCTGAAATTGGCCAAACATTGTTGACTTCCTCCCTCATGACATCAATCATAGGCAAGTTACTAGAACCATAAGATTTTGTTTAATTGAGTTGTTTAATGGTATGTTTTGTTTCTACAAAAAGTTGTAAAAAAAAACTGGGTTAAGGCCAACCTGATTGCAGGCCCCAAACAAAGAAACAGATGCAGGAGTCATTAAAATGGTAAGGCTGGAATACACAAAGCAAAAGGCAAAATAAATACTACAGAGTTTTAGTAGAGAAAGAAGGGACTTTCAGGTAAAGGGACAAATGAAATTACTTTCAGGGAAAGTGGATGTCAATTTACACCCAGACCAGTACAAGCTGTATTTGAGAGACATCTCCATTGCATGCTCAACTTGCCACACTTTGGGGAATTGCAGAAAGCTGATCATCTCTAACCCAAGCCTAGCTGTGTGCTGGCCTATTTCAACTACTCTGAAACCTATGAATCCTTCTTGTAAAAGGAAGAGGTCCATTTTTAAATTTTTCTTAACACCTTTATATCTAAAACAACACTCCTGGAAATTATAGTCATAATTCACAGCACATACCTACAAATCTTAAATATAATAAAATATACTCATCAAGCAAGAGTTACTAAGCTAGAATGCATTTTCATAGTGGATATATGATAATTAGTGTCTAGTAATGTACAATATCAACTAGAGGAGATTACTTTCATAATGTTTCATGGGAGTTAAAAACATCCAATGTAATAGAAGAGATTTAGTTGACAGTTTGCTGATTCTCTGTTTTTACTGTACGTTACAATTATTTTGTTAATTATCTTTATTATGGTACTATGTCTTTCTCCTCTCTAGTTAGGCATCTGGAAGCCTTGAGACAGGACTACATAATTAAGTATCAAAGACCTGAATTCTAGCCAAAAGTCTGGTACCTTTTGAAAGTGTGAAAGGCAAAAACCATTTGTATTATCACTAGCACTAAGTCTGAATGCTGAGCAAGGACATGGACTATAGAAGCTGTGCAACAGCTATTTCTTGTATAAATAAATGAATTAATGAATAAAGTCACTGAACCTTCTGTACTTCATTTTTTTCATTTAAACATGAGGGTGATATATACAGATCTTGTCTACCTTGATATATCATTAGACGTTCCAGAGAAATTATAGCTCAGATGGAAGAAAATTATTTTAAGAAGTGATAAAATTTAAATTCAATTGTCATGATCCATAGAACATTGCTCTATTTCACAATGGCACTCTATAAGCCTTGATTGATTTTTCAGGACAGTTGAAGGAAAAGAAAGTAGGGAAAATATTTTGAAAGCACTAACTTATAAGCCATTGTTGTTTACTATTCATCATCTATGTTACTGGAACAGAGCAAAGATACGGATAATTTCAATGGTACATAATTCAAAAGTCATGTGTTCTTGGCATTAAAATATGTTTTTGTACTTTTATTTGAATGGAGGGTTGTCTGGTATTCTGGTAATTGAACTAAAACAAAATAATAAAGTTATAGTGACAATATGAGGTTCCGGATTTCCGCATCTTATGTCCATGAAACTTAATCCATACAGACTCACATTGCTTTGGAATTATGCCATCTTGTTTTCTCTACTGAAGGAACCATTTATTTAACAAAACTTAGTGGAATATCTTCTTGGTGACTGACACAGGAATTGAAAATGAGTATGTTCAACATAGTTGAAAGGGAGAAACAGGCGTATACAATATCCACACTACAATGTGATGAGAGCTAGAGTCCCTTGCTACTTCTCCTACCTAGAAATAACTTTGCCTCCAAAGACACAGGTTCTTGAAAGCTATCAGAGAGTAAAGCATAGCCTGTTCTTTTTCACTTCAACTGTTGAGCAACTGCAGAGTTTCAATTGCTTTATTTAAGAATACTCAGGTAATGAAAAATAAAAACAAAAAGAAGACAATGACAGAAGTCTTCCAATTGTCTTCAGATTTGAGGAATATAGTTAGATGAAACAATTCATCATCAGAATAATCATTAACTAATAGTATTTTAGACTCTATAATGCAGTTGCTGACCTTTTCATTGCTTGATCTTGACAATTTTCTGGTCTAGTAGTGGGGTTAGCTGGCTAAGATCCTGCAGCCTGCAAAAGAAAATAGTCTCTCAAGAGACTGAGGGTTTATGGTATAATTTGACAATATGCAAAGTGGACCAAAGTCTTTTTTTTTTTTTTACGGAGCCTCACTCTGTTACCCAGGCTAGAGTACAGTGACCCAGTCTCGGTTCACTGCAACCTCTGCCTCCCAGGTTCAAGCGATTCTCCTGTCTCAGCCTCCCAAGTAGCTGGGACTACAAGCCCATGCCACCACACCCGGCTAATTATTGAATTTTTTGTAGACACTGGGTTTCACCCTGTTGGCTAGGATGGTCTTGATCTCCTGACCTCGTGATCCATCAGCCTCGGCCTCCCAACGTGCTGGGATTACAGGTGTGAGCCACCATACCTGGTCAATTTAGCAATTTTTTAAGGATTGTATTCAGTAGTAGAGGGAAATCAACTGATGTTTTCAAGGTCAAACCTACAGGAAACTAGCTCATATTTAATTAGACCAGCATTGAAGAAACAAAGAATCCTGCTAGGTAGGCTGTGAAGTTTTGTTTTTCAGATCTATGTTTTCTATCAATTCTTTATTTCGCCCTTGAAGTAAAAATAATCACCCATTTATCTTTGACTTTATTAAAGATATTAAGTTTTACTCAATTAGGGTATCGTTTTATTCAATTAGAGTATCCAGTTTAAGAATTATAAAAGAAAGAGTAGAATAGAATTATTGTAGAAGAATTATTCTAGAAAAGTTCGTGATAACAAAACCAGAAGCCAATAATGATCACAGGAAAACATTTCTCAAGGGATAATTTAATAACATTACTAAAAGTGTGGGTATCCACATACCACCTAAACGATTAGGAAAGAGGTTATTAGCTAAGCCATTGTCTGAAACCCACTGAATCACTGGTCCTTTTGAACAATGATTGGTCCTTTTTTTCTAAAGATGAGTTTTAAAATTTAAGAGAAGCACCAAGCAGCAGAGTGGGAGAGAAAAAGAACGCAGATCTTTCATGGTTCAGATTTTTCATTATAGGTCCAGGAGTAAGGTAAGATACCAAATCTTTGCTTTTATAATTTGAAGAACCAAAACCAGTGAACTCTGAAGGATAGACTATCAAGTTCACCCTAAATGCTTGATTAGGTCAGTGATGTGAGCCAGGGAAGGAAGTTTCACATCTGGAGGACAAGAGAAATATACTTAAACAGGCTATACCATAGATCAATATCACAGTTTAGTTTTATAACCTATTTCCCTAAATTAGAAAAGCATTGACTCAGTTGCTTAGGTTTAGCATATTATTCTGTTATTAGACTATTAAGTGGAAATTATCTGGTATTGTCAAATCTCTATTGTAGTACTTTTCAACATAGACATTAAAATTTGTAATGATAAGGCCTTAGTTGATTAGCCATAGCCATAACTTCCCATGATCTGAAGGACCTGTTCCTTTCCTTGAAGAGCAGTACCAGGATGAGATGATCTTGCTCATTAACACATTCAAACACATCATATGTCTCCAAATGAGCCTTTTGGTCAAGCTAAAAGAACAAACAAACAATTTTGGTTTTTATTTTGGTTTTGGCTTGTCTGAGAGACAATAACAAGTTATGTTGTAAACATAACTTTTTACATTTTACAAACATAAATTTTTACATTTTAAATTATGAAATATAAGTAAATACTATAGAATTAACCCAACTTTTCCTTTGATTGAACAAAATTAATTATTTTATCAGGAATTTTAAGTAAAGAGCCTTTATAAATCTAAGATCACAATTTATTTTCTAGATATATGAAAATGAAAATTATAATTCTTCTTGGATTCTTGGGAGCGACACTGTCAGCCCCAGTAAGTGATTTTATGGCACTACTGATCTCATTTTGTTAAGCCTTCAACAATCCTTCTTTTTAATATTTCTTATGTTATTTTTTATTTTTAGCTTATCCCACGGCAACTTATGTCCGCCAGCAACAGCAATGAGGTTAGTTTAAATAATTAAAACAATCTCTTCCACTTTTTTAATGGAAACCAAGTGGGAAGAGATAAAAGTCTTCATTTGATTTATACTGTGTTCCTCTCCGCTAGCTGTTATGTATATCCAAGCACATTTCTAATGTTTATGTTTGCTTGTATAGCAGGTTACTTCTAAAATATTATTCTGCTTCTATTTAATGATTGTTAATTCTTCAAAGGCAGATACAATATTATCTATATCTTTTTGTTCTAATAACACCTCATATAGGTGTGTAAAGGTGTTTAAAAGCACAAAATGACTAAACCACTGGGATGAGCTAATGTTGTGCAATCTCATACCCAACAAGGGAGAGGTTGTTAAATCCCAACCTTGTTTTAAATTCTAACTTTGAATCACTGTAATTAAATGTAAGCCTAGTGAGAAAATGTCTCACTTCTAACAAGAAATTGAGCAACCAGCTGTGACTTGTGCAATCTTTGTAGTAAACAATGTTCTTACTCATTTTAATCTATAGTAATCTTGATTTCATATTATTTTTTCTTTTCTAGTTACTTCTTAGTCTTAATAATGGTCACCTTGTGCCACTACAACTTCAGGTAACTCCATTTCAATAATTACTTTAAGTGGAACATTTTTCTATTGCTCATTTCAAATGTTACTTTGTATAGAAGGAAATGTTTGCTGATCTTATTTCTGAAATCTTAATTTTTAATATTATAAATTTGTCTCATATATTCTAGTGACCATTTGAAGATTAAAGTAAAAACTGTAATTTAACATTTATTTGTTGAGAACTTGGTATATGTCAGGCACTAATTCTGACAACTATTAGATAGTTAAAATTAATTATTTTAAACAAAGTCATGCCCAGCTAACCAGTAGCAGCAGGTTGAGGGGGGCGGTTTAGGGGAAGGTAAGGGAAAATACACAAGGTTTAAAACCAGTCTGGCTTATGCAGATGCTGCACTCGTTTATCAACCTTACCCTGGCCCATATTTCTCATGACAATCAAGAATTTAGCATTTGCTTCATATTATTTGCTTTGTTCAAAATGAATCAAGATGTTGTCCTTTTTTATATTGCAACACTGGAAGTACAAAAATTGTTTGTATTTTGTCTCTTTCTTTCTCAGGACTGATTTTTAAACTCTTTTTGGCATGAAGGGAAATGCTTTCTTTCCTTTGTGTCTTTTTAGGGCCCGTTTAATTCATGGATTCCACCTTTGTCTGGAATTCTACAACAGCAGCAGCAGGGTCAAATTCCAGGACTCTCCCAATTCTCTTTATCAGCTCTAGACCGGTTTGCTGGACTGTTCCCAAATCAGATACCCTTCCCAGGACAGGTCAGTTTTGCCCAAGGAGCCCAGGCAGGCCAAGCTGACCCCTCACAGCTTCAAACAACGCCTCAGACACAACCAGGCCCTAGTCATGTAAGTCAGGCCTCTTTCTTTTTGTTCTGAGGAGAGAGAACCGCATGTTTAATTTGACAATGAATGTGAATCAGCTTTGAAATAGACAGGGGGTCTTGAATAATATTTTTTTCTCGTAATATGTTTCTACCATCACTGTAAGCTCTTTCTTTTATTTTCTGATTTCTAACATGAAAAATATTTAAATCAGCTACTCTAGGATATAGCCACAAACCAAAAAACTTAAACACAAGTCTAGGATAAGATAGGAAAACTTCACTGTATAAAAGGCAATTTGTGTTACTGACAGCACATATAATAGATGACTTTTTGTCGTAGGAGCTTGCCAACATGACCGAAAGTCATGTTTATATGGCTAGCTCTATGGAAAGTGACTCAGGGATTTATAATAACAAAGTCAAGCATACATTTTTATATAATTCTTTTTTTGGCAGGTGATGCCCTATGTATTCTCTTTCAAAATGCCTCAAGAGCAAGGACAGGTAAATGTATATAATAACACTGCCCACAGAGAGGGCTACGTACACTGTCCAGGATGCTTTCTGTTTCTAGCTCTGACTCCTATAGGAGGGCTATAAAAACCGGTATAATGATATCACTGTCTAGATAACATCATTGCTGGGCTCCTATCCGTTTGTTGATGTTGGGCTCACTTAACAACTCCTTAAGAACAGGCAGCTAAAGAGAGTCTCCAGGACCTCTGAATTTCCAAGGGCATCACTATGTTGAGAGTAAAAGAGCTCAATACACCCCCAGGGCATGTCCTCTCTGCATCCAAAGTGCTGGAAGTTGTGAAAAACTCAAGAGAAATTGGGTTGACTTTATCCAACTTTAAATTTGCTTCAGAAGGAGATGCACTAAGCTGATAATACATGATGTGATTTACAGATAAGAAACACTTGTTCATGTTATTTAGCAGTCACGAAATTCTGCTCAAAACATTTCAAGCTTGTTGTACATTTCCAATTTGAATTCATGTTACAATCAAATGGTAATTATTTCTATTAAATAAGAGAATATTTTAAAAATGAACACAAGCTAATATAATCATCATATTAATTTGAAAAACCCTATCAATATTAAGATTGTTAATTTTATAATATTCTTAGTTCAAAGAAACAGGAATATAAATAAATTATATTATTATTCATCAGAATATTGGTATTTTCATAAAGTTACAGGCTCTACTGTAATTATACCTGTATGATTTTGTACCACTTCCACTCCCATTACAAAACAAAAGTTACTTCTAGACATTATCTTATTCTGTGACATAAGCATTCACAGAATTAGACGTATAACTAGAATTACTTCATCTTAAGAATCAGGAAACCTACTCTTAATGAGATAAAATTTCCAATCCCATTGAAAGTAAATGACTGAGTTGCAATATAATTCTCCACCCCTTCTGTCTCCTTCTTTAACCACTAAACCAGCAGCTTTCCACCCTGGCTTTACATTAGAATCTCTGGTGGTAATTTTGAAAATACAAATGTCTGAACCCTACCCCAGTGCTAATGAATCAATGCCCCATGAATAGATGCTAAATTTGGTCATTTTCTAAAATGCTCAAATGTGATTCTGATTCTTAGCTAGGATTAAGAATGCTTGTACAAAATATAATCCTTCTGAAACCATAGTGTTGTTTTTTTAAATCTCATGTCTGATATAGCTTCTTACTTTATGCAAAGAAACAAAACAGCATACAAAAATCAAAGTAGGTACTAAGATTCTCATTTTCTATAAACACATACACGTATAAACACATAGAGACATATTAGTAGGAGGCAATGATAATATAAATGAAAGCCACATAGTAATGTAGGTGGTAAAGTTTTTTATTTTATTTGTGATTTTATTTGTTACTTGTCTCTGTCTTGATTTACCAAATATTCTAAAATGTATATGATTATTTTAATAAAGTAGCAATTCTTAAAGGCAATACATTCATGGCATTTCATTCATTATGGCAGAACTTCTAATATCACATTCTGCAGAATGACGATTCTAAAATCATAAGGAAAAAGCTACATAGGCTATCTTTCACTTAGGTATTTGCAAAGTAATTTGTATATAAAGCTTCCAAGATGCCTTTGGAAAGAAAAAAGGGGCCTTTTGCTTAGTTCAACCCACTATTTTCTAAATGTGTTGACCAAGCAACCTTAAAAACAAAATCCAGTATTAACTGGGATGCAAGTTGTTTCCAACATTTGGGAAGGGATGCTTCATCTATTTTCTTTGTACTTAATCATATAAAGCTGCTAGACATAAAACAGCTTTTAAATAAAATTGATATTAGAAGATAAAAAGTGTGTTATATGCTGATGTAATGGAATCTCTTGTATCTTTCCCTTTTACAAGTAGATGTTTCAATACTATCCAGTTTACATGTTCCTACCCTGGGAACAACCTCAGCAAACAGTTCCAAGGTCACCTCAACAAACAGGACAGCAGCAGTTTGAGGAGCAGGTACTGCAAATGTTTTAATCTTATTAGTTCCACTTCAAAATAGAGAAAATGGGGTATATTACCATAGAAAAATATTTCTGAATATTTTTAATGCAAACACTCAACAGCATGAAACAGGTAGGCATAAGAAGGTAGACATAGCTCTCTGCTATATATCCTTTGTGTAAACTTACTTGGTAATATTCCAAGGCTGGATTTTTAGCCAGTGAAGTCAGTAAGTGGACTTCAATAGAATCAAGGCCAAAAGGCTGAGTAACCTTTAAAGGCAAAGTTTTCTCACATTTAAAATTTACTAGCATCTACCTTTCCACATATATGTGTGTGGTTACTATTTAAAAATAATAAATTGCAAAATATTAGCTACCTTGATGAAAGATGTCTTTGATCACTGTATCTTGAGATACAATCAGATGCCATTATATTAAATTTTATGAAACTGCAATAAATTTTTAGAATTTTAACATAAATTCAGGTGGCTCACATATAATTAACATTCTTCCTGTTAAAATGAAAATGTCTTTTTTAAGTTTAATCATAGCTCTAAAACCTGACATTACAAATTACAGAAAACTTAGAATTATACTTTTAAAAAACTGATAGTATTAATTGTAATTGTCATGTTGCTTTAAAGGGAAAAAGTTTTATCCTAGAAATGATATGGTTATAAAGGATTCTTGCTAATTTAATAAAAATTAATTTTTACTTACTGGAACATATAAACTTTAAAAAATGCTTTTAATTAATATAAAAAGATATATGTTTAAGTGATCATTTATTGCAAACTTATGACAAGAATAATTACATAAAATATAATAAATATTTTTAAAAATCTGACAGATCCCATTCTATGCCCAATTTGGATACATTCCACAACAAGCAGAACCTGTAAGTAAATGCATATTTTTCATTAAAAAATCTTTTGAAACTACTTGATTCATTGTCTACTAAATCTGTAAATGCCCTTCAGTCAAAGATGACCAGGAGAGCATCTCTGATTAAATAAAATTGGATGCATCCACTCATTACAAGGAGGAGAACACAAACATGGGAAGCCTTGTGTGTCTTAATAGGAAAGTATTAGAATGACTTCTCACAAGATTTGGGCTTGTTTTAGGTAATTTGGGGAAGACTTCAAAGAAGTGGTGGCTCACTCTGGAGTGATCTAAAAGTAGGGTAGCTCTATAATTATCTTTAGTTCTCAAAAAGTAGAGTAGCTCTACGATTGTCTTAAAAGTTCATGCCCCTAAGGCAAGGATAAGGGAGCAAGGTGAAAGCTTTAATGGGTAAAGAAGCATTAGTTGCTCATATTAGCCAAGATGTGAAGATACCTGGTATTTTTGTGCCTTGTATGGCGACCTTACTCTAGACAATATTTAGAAGTTGTCTTGGATTTTTTTTTCTACCTCTGTCTGATATTGGTGTTCTGTAGAACTGTTTATGCTCAACAGGTGAACAGTTGGTCCTAGTAGAGAATGTTAAAAAGCAGCACTCCCAGAATAAAAGCAAAGTTGAACTATCAATCCAGTTCTCTAATAGCAGGAATTAAACTATCATTTCTGTTTTTAACAAAATAAGAAGTTTGGGAGTGTTTTACTACTCTGAGTGGCCAAAGAGTATATTTTCATAGATCACTAATTTAGACTTTTTAAAACATTTGATGTTTTTAGGGTATACCAGGAGGACAGCAGCAACTAGCTTTTGATCCCCAATTAGGCACAGCTCCTGAAATTGCTGTGATGGTAAGATTCCTGACAACATTTTGCCAGCTACTGGAAATCAGCAATTGACAACTTACCACACTAATGTTCATTTTAATATCAACTCTGTTATAATTCCATCAATAGTATTGCCTCTTCCTCTTACAATATTTTTCCAGTGAAGATTCAGTTTACTCTTACTCAGTTCATCAATACGTTTGAGTATGCTACAGCAGGTATGTTTCATGCACCTTTATTTAAAAGCAGATATTAAGAAACAATTAGGTTTGCTGGTATATATTCATGATCTTTTTTATAGTTTATGATCTAAAATAACTAATAATGGCAACTTACTTTTTGAATATAATGTTAGTTTTGCATCTCAGTCCTTTTGCTTTACATTCTTCCCAATTTTAGCCTTCTTGTTGAACCTATGACAATTTTGTTTTCTTTCTCATTCTCTATAGCTAACAGGAGAAAAGATACCATATTTACAAAAAGAAGTAATAAACTTTAGACATGACAATGCAGGAGTTTTCATGTCCTCAACTTCACCAAAACCCAGAACAACCAACGTTTTCACTTCTGCTATAGACCTAACTATTACACCAGAGCTCCCAGAAGAGAAGGTAGAGTAATGAAAATTTCATTTTATGTAAGAAATTATTGTCTAATGAAAAAATACAGAGATAAAATTATTGCTTTAATTTATGACTTAGTCATGAAATTAAGAAGATAACTAATGTAAAATATGTGGTATTAGCTCTGAATAAAGTGACCAATAATTGTTTTGATAATTAATTAGAATTTAATTTAATTTCAGTTTAATTAGAGCTTCTTATGAATGTCCTTTTCTCCCTAGGGCAAGACTGTTAGCCCAAGGGAGCCATAAGAATTTGCCCTAATCATTCAAAGCTTTTGGTAGGTATTTGCCAAAGTCAAGCATTAGGTGCCATGACAATTTCTATCTAAGAAGACAAAAGAAAAAGTTGTGAGAGAAGCTAATGGCGTTCTTAACAAAGTAGTTATAAAAAACAAGTTAGCTATATATGCACCCGCAAAATTAATAGTAATTATGGACTTCAACAATTTTTAAAAACAAAATTAAGTTTTGAGAATCATGTCTGCCTATACTATAAGCTTGGAATACTCTCTGACACCACAAATACTGAATATGCCAGTCTCAATATAAAAGACATTCTACTGTCACTTTATACAGAATCATTTCTCCCAAATCATCATTTCAGTTTGCAAGCTAAACATTGTAATAATTCCAATATATCTGTATTAGCTTGAAATAAAAATCTCAAAATGATAAAGAAATTGTACGATCAGAAGATAATTTCAAATTCTGTGACTTTTGTGTCAGACATAATCTTGACTAATTACCTGTTTTAATCAGCTCAGTTAGCTATGAGGCTACAGTAGGAGTTTGATAGAAGGGCTGGCTGGGAACAGCACCACAAAGTAAAAACATGCACTAAAAATCAAACAGCTTAACCTGAAGGGGAAACTAAAACACAAAGTTTTTGAAATCTCCTCCCTGCTACCTATGAGTCTGTTTTGATCTCTCCTTCCATAAAAATAAACACTCAGCGTTCTTCAGGTGAAAACGGTTTACAAAAATACAAGCGAGTGAATAGTAATAACACCTCTTTAGGAAAGCCTCCTCACTAATATACTATATTGTACAAGGCGAATCAAGTTATTCAGTAAGAAATACTAAAGAAACAAGCAATGGGGAAAGGATTCCCTGTTTAATAAATGGTGTTGGGAAAACTGGCTAGCTATGTGCAGAAAGCAGAAACTGGACCCCTTCCTGACACCTTACACTAAAATTAACTCCAGATGGATTAAAGACTTAAACATAAGACCTAACACCATAAAAACCCTAGAAGAAAATCTAGGCAAAACCATACAGGACATAGGTGTAGGCAAGGACTTCATGACTAAAACACCAAAAGCACTGACAACAGAAGAATTTTCAGTATTTTTATGACCTTTTTTTCTATCTATTTTTATGACCTTTTTTTCGCTAATAAAGAACAGCTCTCTATTTCTTTCATAAGCAATTAGCATGGTATTAGAATATATAATGCAAAGAAGTCTAATGGTATTAAAATGGTTTTCTATTATATTTTTCAGGGAAAAGAGGTGGCCGTGCCTTGGATATAATTTTAGGCTATTAGCTTCCTCAATGCTAGTATCATTTCTTTGGAATACCCAAAATATCTTGACTCTTCTAACTTTGTTTTCACTTATAAATATTATTAAACTCTTTAAATGTGTCACAGAAAATAATACAATCATGTAATGAGTCTTTTTTATGAAATCGTATGTCTGTTCAAATATCCTATCATTGTATAATCTGAAATATAATAACAATGAGAATAAAGCTAGTATCATTAATCAATTGAATAATTGCATTACTAAATGATGCCTCTGGAAAATGAAAGTATCCGTGAAGAGAAGATAGGTATACTGTCATTGGATGTATGATGAGCGTTGCATTGGAACTGATGAAGTCAAATGCATATCTAGATTTGACATGTCATTCTTTATTTCCCTAAGGCCCATTCATTCAGCTTCCTTCTGAGACATTCTCATGAAAATCAAAATCATTTGGGGGCAGATATCATAAATTTCTTATTCCTAATATGAAACAGTTACATAGAGAGGTGGCTGTCCTTACTCAAAAGGTAGGAAAGTGTGTGCTTGTTTAGGGGAGGGAGTATCCTGTACACAGTAAGGTGTAGATTTTAGGTTTCATCATATCTGGCTTTCAACCTGGCTTTGAACCTTCAGCAAGTCACTTCACCTGCATGAGTGTCACCTTTCATAGGTATAAAATGAAGATAACAATACCTTTTACAATTTTTGAAAGAACTACATGAACTAACACATGAAGATGCCTGGCTCATAAAAAATCTTAATTTTTTTTCCTTTCACATGTGAATATGAATGTACTTGTATGTTTACCTTATTTTTTCAGCTTTAGATGATCAGCTGAAATTTTTAGAAAATAGGAAAATTGGTATTCAATGTACTATAGATGTGTGTGTTGATGTATGTGAGTAGGTATATGTAAAAGGAAAAGTGAGTGAATTAGTGAATGAATAAATGAATACATGATTATGCATTAGGTGGTTTCCAATAAATTTGATGACTATTCTAGGCTTTAAAGTAGATTACAGTTCCTAGAATCTTACCTGTTTGAGCATTTAGTAACATTATGACCCTAGAATCTACTACTTGCTTTTTGGAAGAGTAGCCTGATTCTCATCAATTCTACTTTCATTTTACTCTGCATCCTTTTTCCTAAATTTATGTACTGAACTAATGTAATTCTGGGTAATTGACTGATATCTTAGTATTAGAAATGATAGAGAGATCCAAACAAAAATATGTCTAGGAAAAAAAAATCAGGTATTCTGAAGCTATGAACCTTGTTCCCCAAATTCCAATAATTTATGGGATCAAGGAAAAAAATTACATGAGGTAATTCATACTAAGTGTTTAGAATAAATCCTGGAACATAGTGAGTACTCAGCTTTTCTCTTTAATGAGAAGGATAAAAAGAGTGACCAAAGACTATGGAGGAAATATAAGTGCAACATAATTATTCTATTCAAAAATGAACAGTGAAGAACCCTGAAAAAAACTATAAAACTAAGTAGCAAGTTATAAGCAATTCAAAATTTAGCAACATGAGGGGACACAATAATAAATACTTTGAAAAAGATACCGTGATAGTCAATTTTATATGTCTACTTGACTTGCCTAAAGGATGATCAGACAGCTGGTAAAACATTATTTTGGTTTGTCTGTGAGGATGTTTCTGGAAGATAGCACTTCAGTCAGTGGACTGAGAAAAGAAGATCATCTTCATCAATGTGGGTGGGAATCATCTAATCCACTGAGGGCCAGAATAGAAGAAAAAAGGTAGAGAAAAGGCAAAGTTGCTCTCTCTGCTTGAGCTGGGACATCCATCTTCTGCCTCACACGTTGTAGCTCCTGGTCTCAGGCCTTCACACTGGACCTAGAATTTACTTTGGATTTGGACTGGAGAACAATTTCACTGGTTTTCCTGGGCCTCCAGCTTGCATATGGCAGAAGCTGAGGCTTCTCAGCCTCCATAATTATATGTACAAATCTTTCATAGTAGATTTCTTTCTACATATCCACATAAAAGCATACCTCGGTGATATAGTGGGTTTGGTTTCAGAACACTACAAAGTGAATATCACAATAAAGCAAATTATATGAATTTGTGGGCTTCCCAATGCTTATAAAAGCTGTTTATACTACATTATAGTCTCTTAAGTATGAAATAGCATTATGTGTAAAAACACAGTGCATATTCCTTAATTAAAATATTTTATTACTAACAATGCTAATGAAGTGAGCACTTACTTGACCAGGGTTGCCACAAACTTTCAATATGTAAAAAGCACAAAATCTGGGGCCAGGCATTGCTGTTTGTACCCATAATGACAGCAACTCAGAGGATGAGGCAGAAGGATTGCTTGAGGCCAGGAGTTTAAGATCACCCTGGGCAACAGATAGGGTGCAGATCCTATTTATGAGGGATTTTGTTTAAAATGTCATAACTACTTCTCAAAGGCCCTACCTTTTAATACCATCACACTGATGGTTTGGTTTTAACATAAAATTTGGAGAAAAACGTGCAAATTGAAATGAATATAATGTTACAAATGCTCACTTAGACATTCTTTGCTTTCCAGTTGTATGTTTTGGTGGCTCCTTTCCCATTGGCATAAAATTTGCCTCATCTCACCCATACAAACACTTTTGCATCACATACATCCCTGTCACCATTGTGTGTGCTGAATATTAAACAGTGAAACACAGAACAGTAAAGCAAAGTTTTCTAAAGAGTAAGGCCAAGAACCATAGGAGCACAGAAAATGAGTACATTACATAGACATGATGGTGGATGTGCTGGTGTTTTACATACAGTACATCATCACTTAATATCACTGATAAGTTTTGGAAATGTGCAACTTTAAGTATAAAAGTATCTTTTATTCCATAAAATAAAAAATAAAATAAAATATATGGTTATTTTTTAAAGCACATAAAACTAAAAGATTGTGTTGTAAACTAGTCTTTTGTTTAAACATATTTGAATGATGCCTTTTATTATAAAAATTGTTTTTAAAATAACAGCTTATAGAATTATTTAAAATTTTTTCCATCCTACTATGATTCACTAAGTGGATTTTTCCCTAATTCATTTCATGTTCCTTGTGTTGTGGCTAGGAACTGACTAATTCTGAATTCCAGTTACATAGTTTATAGATCTGTAATCTTAGATACCTAACTTTCTAAGCACATTTTCTTCACCTATAAAATAGGGGTAATTTTATAGTTTATCCTATATACGTCTATGGTGAATGTGTGTACATGTACATATAAAATTGTTTGTGTATGGGGGTGTGTGTATATAAAAAAGTGCTTGTCAGTTTCATAAGCATTTTGATAATGTTACCTTAAATAATGTATAGCCAACAGATCAATATCTAATTATATGGATCCCTAAGGATTTAGTATAATTAGAGTCTTTGTTAAATGCAAAAAAAAAAAACCCTTCTTATATTTTGACAATTCAAAGACAAAAATAAGGGGACAAAAAACTTAAAAGTTTGGACAATTAACGGGGTTAATTTATCAAAATACTAGCAGTTCAGGTTTGTACTTTTGATATCAACACACTGCCATATACAAAGCATCATTTTTGTTTAAATTGTAAGAGCTTTGTGGCAAATTGGAAAATATGTTATTATCATTTTAATATGGAAAAAACTAAATGGTTGTAAAAGATTAAAAGATGTGTCCAAGTTAAATCAACTAGTGAGTATATGGGCATGATTCAGACCCATATGCGTGACTCTGCAGGCCTTCTTCTTAAACTCTGCAAAAGAAGCTTGCAACTGGGAAAAATGTCTATTCAGGAGAGTCACAGGAAGACTGTTGCCAGAGCTCTGTGTAATACACACATGGCACCAGTACAGTGAACCATGTTTTATATCAAAATACTTATGTTCTAGTGAAGCAATAAAGAAAAACTAGATGATAGTGTATAGAAGGGGGTCTTTAATTTTTGGTGGTTTTATATTTAAAGCAATATTAGTTTCTGTTTTTGTTTTTGTTTTGTTTTGTTTTGTTTTGTTTTGTTTTGTTTTGTTTTGTTTTTGAAACAGAGCCTTTCTCTGTTGCCCAGCCTGGAGTGCAGTGGCACGATCTCAGCTCACTGCAACCTCCACCTCCCAGGTTCAAGAGATTCTCCTGCCTCAGCCTCCCAAATAGCTGGGACTACAGGTGTCCACCACCACACCTGGCTAATTTTTGTATTTTTAGTAGAGACGGGATTTCACCATATTGACCAGGCTGTCTCAAACTCCTGACCTCATGATTCGCCTGCCTCGGCCTCCCAAAGTGCTGGGATTACAGGCATGAGCCACCATGCTCGGCCGCAATATTAGTTTTAAATGGAGAAATTATATAATTTGCAAAGGGAAAGGGAAGTTTAGGAAAACTATGAACATACGTGTGCATGTGTCCTTATAATAGAATGATTTATAATGCTTTGGGTATATACCCAGTAATGGGATTGCTGGGTCAAATGGAATTTCTAATTTTTAATAAAACTGTATACAACACTGCATGTTCTCACTCATAAGTGGGTGTTGAGCAATGAGAACACATGGACACAGGGAGGGGAACATCACACACTGGGGCCTGGTGGGGAGTGGGGGGACCAGGAGAGATATAGCAGGATGTGGGGGGAATGGGGTAGGATAACATTAGAATAAATACCTAATGTAGGTGACAGTGGGATGAATGCAGCAAACCACCATGGCATGTATATACCTACGTAACAATCCTGCACGATCTGCACATGTACCCCTGAACTTAAAGTATAATAATAAAAAAAACTTGATACACATTCAAATTATACTGGTAAAATCGTATGTTATGAGTATGGGGGACAGTTAACAAGCATGGCTTCTCAGCTGTTGCCCTTCAGGCTTCAAGCTATGGTATAAATGAGAAAATTACCAAGAAATGTCCAAGGCAGGTACTGAGGAACTTAAATCCTTCACTCAATATTTATGAAGCACATAGTTGGCGCCAATGTAAGCCTGTAAGCAGGCCCATTTCAGTGAGCAGTATGGGGACATACGGCTGTCTGGCTGTGGCTCTGGCACTTGTTAGTATAAAATCTGGGCATGAGAACTCTGTAACCACATCCCTTTTTACAACTGGGGCCAAGTATGCGATCTGTAGAAACCTCTTCAGATGCTACAACATTGACACACAGGGTTCTAATTATTTTGCAGAAATCCACAGACACTAAGTTCACTTTTAATTTAACACATAATTTTAGGAGAGGCTTTAATGAGAATTCATGGATTAATTTGTGTTTATTCTCTTAGAAAGTCTCTCACAAACTTTTTAAAATTAAAATTTCTCCTTAGTATTAACATATATGCAAGCCTGGTAAAGGTCAGATCATTTATCACAGTTTCCAATTCATAGCAGGGAATGATTGCCAAAAAGGTATACATGTGTTGAATTTCTGCAAACTCTGTAGGCCAAAAGATGTGAAACAAAATATTTCTGCTCTCTTATTGATGTAGTAGTTAGTTAGTCTACTGCTAAGGCTTCCCACAGTGGGCATTTCCCTAGTACTAATGTCTAATCCTTTAATGATGATGGTGCCTTTGGATTTAGCAAGTTGCTTAACCTCTACCAGTAGATAATTCTTTTCCTTGTAACACCCAGTCTGAGAATATTATGGTTGAAAGGGTAGAGAGAGTTCATCTAATAAATTCCAATGACTACACAAAAATCCCCTCTGCTATAATTCAGCCTGTGGTCACCTATCCTCTCCTTGAATATCTGCATAGATGGATGTTTTCAATCTTTAAAAAGTTTTTTCTTATAGAGAGTATTTTAATACTTTAATATATTAGTTTTTAATTTCTGCCATCTGATTACCCCCAAAATAGACCTACGAATTTTTCATATGACATTTCCAACTTCTTTCCTATGAAACCACTCACAACTTCTCTTTCCGGTAAAACATCCTGATTGCTGTTCCTTTGATTGTCTTTGCCCTTTTAAGAGCGATCATGTGTGGAAGAATTTGCAGAGGGGATGTTTGTAGCTATAACTTTTATCCTGTTAGTCTTTTCTATATTTTGCATTCTTGCCATTTGAATTAACATTAACACAAGAAAGCAACAGCAGCTTCTACTGCATAATTCAGTTAGACAATACTTGGAAGTTATGTGGAGGTCACATTACCAGATCGCCAACCAGAAAGAATAATTACTCTCACCTGATACTGCTTGGTTTCAAAATTCTCCTACTTAAGTAGTAATTGGAATAAGATAGGGGCTTAATATGTCAGCTAACTAACATATTAAGTTAGTTATGATAGGGGCTTAATATGTTAACTAACATATTAACTAACATATTAAGCCCCATCTTATTCCAATTACTGCTTAAGTTGCTTTTATATAACTAACATATCAAGCCCCTATCTTAGTCCAATTACTACTTAATTTGCTTTTATATATCTTTATATTAGCCAGGGAACCTAAGTAACTGAGGACCCCTGAAAATGTGTGGCAGCAAGAAGTCTGATCTACTCAAGGCTACACTTAAAGTATATCCTAAGCCAGTGCTTCTGATGCTGCTGAAACCACCATTAACGCTGTCAGACACATGATTAATGCTTTCATACATTTCATTTCATTTTATTCTCAATTCCAGAGACAATTCACTTTACAGATGAAAACTGAGATTCAGAAAGCCTGATTTGTCCACCTACAACTAATAAAGAGGAAGATCAAAATATCTAAACACAGTCTTACCTGTGAAATCCTAACTCATTTAGCTTAGAGCTATCCATCCTTGGCTTCATTATTCCTACTGCCTCATGGTGGCTAGAATTTTAGTAATAGGATAGCCACAGATTTATGCAACAACCTCCTGGCTTGATCGGAACTACCTGTGAGCCAACACAAATGGAAGCCAAAGATCAAGAAAGCAAAAAGTACTCACCAGAATCCAGTTCTATACAGGAAAGACATACTAACATAAGAAATGTATAGATTTTTTGTGCTAGGTTTTTCTATCAAAGTACTTTTCTGAAGAAAATAATACAAACCTTCTACAAATCCAGAGTTGAGTTGACAGCTTCACCTTGAAAATGTATTTCAAGTGTAACTGATAACTAGACAAATGACCAAAGGTCATTTCAAGTGTAACTGATAACTAGACAAGTGAATGAAAACTGTTTATTCTCTTTCTCAGTTACTCAGATTCACTTTTTAAATAATCTGTAAAGGCAGATTGTTCTTAAAAAAAAAACTAGCAAATTTTTATTTTAAGATAAATACATGGCTAAGACAGAAATATTCCTTTCTATCCAGCTATCATTATTTACTATCTGCAATGTTCACAACATTTAATATTATGGAGTCAACATGTTAAACTAAATATTTTAAATGCCTCTAGGTATACACCAAATGTATGAAAACGGAGTCTCATAGTTTGCCTACATGTTTGCACATGGATAAGGCTCAGGCTTAATTGCTGCAAACTGTAACTATATTTTTATGTAACTGAAAAAGAATGCTTTTGATACATTAGTTCTGGGATAAATATTTCCATACTAAGTCATATTTTTTATCCATTGGTACAAAATTATATTATAAACAATAGCAACAGAAAGTATTGGGCAGTTGTCCAGTGAACTCCATTATAGCAACTTCCAATTGTTCATACAAATTAGGCTTTCTTTTTCCAGATTAGAGTCCTCTTATCTTCTTATCCCTTCCAAAAAGTGATTCCTTTCTGTTTTTCCAAGTATAGGAAACTAGTCAAATGCATATTCTTTGAACACAAATATATATTGATTACTTATTACAGGGCAACCATTATGCTAGGTATCCAACACCTAAGAATTTAAAGTGTATCATCCTTGCTCTAATGGAGCTTATAAGCCAATGAGAAAGAAAATGTTTCAGAAAAAAATCATTTTTCCAAATATTTTATTGTAAAATATTTTAAGCCTTCAAATGAGTAAGAATAATACACTGAGCAGTTCATTTCATTTTCTAGATTGTTAGCATTCTGCCACTATTTAAATCCTTCTCTTTCCATTGAGAAATGAATGTTGTGGGTCACTACTAACATTTAAGTGATATAAATTAGAATAAAATGAAAGATGTGTAAAAAATTAGATTACAATAGAACATATCTGAAAAAATTAAAAATGTCAGTATGTTCCTCATGTAAACAAGGTAAAAAATATTTTATTAAACCCTTGTTTCAGTGTGTGTGTGTGTGTGTGTGTGTGTGTGTGTGTACTGAGTTATGATACATAATGCCTTTTACTGTGGCTTTAATTTTTAAAATTTTGAAAACCACTTTAAGGATCATTGTAGCATTACTGAGGAAGATAGATTGAAGAAGAATAATACTGGTGACAGGGACTCTAATTAAGAGGCTACTGTGACACTCTAGGAGAGAATGAGAACCTAAACTAAACTAAGGAAAATACGAAGAATACGGAAGAGATTTGTTCCAGGGCATTACAAGAAGGAAAAAGTTAATGACCATTTGAGGTGGAAGAGAAGGCACAAGAAGAAAATAGTATGAGTCTTAGATTTCTTGCTTGGATAAACAAGTGATTGATGATCATCAGCTGAGAGATTAAATAAAAGTGAGGATGATATTAAGAGGGAAAAATAGTAAGCTAGGTTTTAGATATGTTGGGTTGATGTGCCATCAAACTTCTAAATGGATTATTCATTTGGATACAAGACTTAGAGTAATTAGGGAAGAGTTTTAGCTGAAGGCATAGCTTAAGGAGTCAGAAGTAGATTAATATAAGAGAGAGTGAAGACTAAAAAGACAAATTGTCACGTATAATAAATCAAGCAAAGTGAATCAGAAAATAAGACTATTGTTGCTACTAGAAGAAAAAGAACATGAAAAATTGGCTTAGCAAAGCCAAGGAAGAGAAAACTAGATTTCTAAATGGGAATAGTCACAGTTAAATGTTAAAAGAAGAGAAGTAACACAAGGATAGGAAATCATTTATGGTTTTCACAATTCAGTGGCAATTGACAATCTCCATTAGAGAAATTTCAGATAAAATAAATTGAAGTAGACTAAACTGAAAGACAGGTTTTAGGTAAGGAAGTGGATAATACATGAACACGCACACCTGTCTGGATAACACACACACACACACACACACACACACACACACACACACACGTCATCCCCTGGGGAAATGTACTATGAGCCCAAATTGGTCAACATATAAGCCAATATACAATAACATCCCAGGTTTAATATATTAAGTTTCTTCAGGCTGTTTTCTTTAAATCACTGAGATAAGATTTAATGTTAAGTTACAGGTAAAGAAAGTTTGATGTTTCTCCTGCTTTGTGCTGATTTTTTTAGTTTTATGTTACAGTGGCAGTATAAGGCACTAGTTTAAAATGTTGGTTTTACACCAAAAGCAATGGTGACAAAAGCCAAAATTGACAAATGGGATCTAATTAAACTAAAGAGCTTCTGAACAGAAAAAGAAACTATCATCAGAGTGATCAGGCAACCTACAGAATGGGAGAAAACTTTTGCAGTCTACCCATCTGACCAAGGGCTAATATCCAGAATCTACAAAGAACTTAAACAAATTTACAAGAAAAAAAACAAACAACTCCATCAAAGAGTGGGCAAAGGATATTGAACAGGCACTTCTCAAAATGAGACATTTATGTAGCCAACAAACACATGAAAAAAGCTCATCATTATCACTGGTCATTAGAGAAACGCAAATCAAAACCACAATGAGAGACCATCCAATGCCAGATAGGATGACGATCATTAAAAAGTCAGGAGATAACAGATGCTGGAGAGAGTGGAGAAATAACACTTGTACACTGTTGGTGGGAGTGTAAATTAGTTCAACCATTGTGGAAGACAGTGGTGATTCCTCAATGAGCCAGAACTAGAATTACCAATTGACCCAGCAATTCCATTACCGGGATATACCCAAATGATTATAAATCATTGTATTATAAAGACATATGCACACTCATGTTTATTGCAGCACTACTCACAATAGCAAAGACTTGGAAATAACTCAAATGCCCATCAATAATAGACTGGATAAAGAAAATGTGGCACATATATACCGTGGAATACTATGCAGCCATAAAAAAGGATGAGTTTATGTTCTTGGCAGGAACATAGATGATGCTGAAAGCCATCATTCTCAGAAAACTAACACAAGAACAGAAAAACAAACACTGCATTTTCTCACTCATAAGTGGGACTTGAACAACAAGAACACACGAACACAGGGAAGGAAACATCACACACTGCGGCCTGTCAGGGGATGGGAGGTTAGGTGAGGGATAGCATTAGGAGAAATACCTAACGGAGATGACAGGGTGATGGATGCAGCAAACCACCACAGCATATGTATAACTATGTAACAAATATGCACATTCTGCACTTGTACCCCAGAAATTAAAGTACAATAATTAAAAAAAAAATGTAGGTTTTAGAACCAACTGGCGCTGGTGCTCAATTCCATCTCTGCCAGAGACTAGTTATAATACCCACACTGATTATCAATATTCTCTGCTTCTCAGTCTCAAAATAAGATGGTGTTGCTCATAGTACTTTCCTCATAAGGTGGTTGTTTGGGGGATTGTATTATATTATATACATAAAGCATTTAAATTTGTGCGTGCTTATTATCCTCAAAAAAACTTAGCTGTTATTATTTTTTTGAGTTCCCTTAAGAACTGATTCCTAGAAAAAAATAAAAAGAAGAAAAGGGACTTTCACACACCGCTACTACAATCTGGACTATATAACATCTTTTGAAGCAGAAATTTGAATTCAATAATACAATATTTTTGAAAGCTCTCAAATGAGTTAAAGCTCAAATTTTATGACTCCTTACAATGACATATACAATATGCAAGCATAGTTATGGTAATTCTTGAATGTGTGGGCTCTGGTTCATAGTCCAGCACTTAATGATTATACTCTTTCTGTTGTAAGTGAATTTTTAGTTGAAAAACAGAGTACAGTGTTCTATAAGGTAAACAAGATGCTGTAATGCTCCAAAAAGACAATTCACTCATCTATGAAGCTCTAAAAACTAAAATTAAGACGCTGAAAGCAGAATCATGCAAAAGATTTTAATCTCATCTTTAACAATATTTAGATTTTTTATTTTCTTAAAATTCCAGCACTACCAAATCTGCTTTTCAATAGATTATAATCAGTACTAGTAAGATGCTTGGAGGTATTTTAAATTGTGGAAATTAAAGGAAAAAATTGTGAGAGTAGAGAATGGAGCAACAACATTTAAAATGATAAGCTCAAATATACAAGACTCAAAATCTGGAGAAAATTTTAAAAAAAAAGATTTTGGTACTTGGTAGTAACTATTAGGTAGTTTCCATGAAACTAAACATTGGTTATTCCCCAATTTCAACATACTGTGATAGCTGATGAGTAATAATTGATCCTAGGGGAGAGGCCTTCAAACCACAGATGTCTCCATTCCATTATACCATTGAGTATATAAAACAGTTGTAATATTCCAGGGCCAGTCACTTGCCGTTTCTCCTAACAGCCTCAGAGAGAAAGAACTGACTGAAAAGTTTGAGGTAAAAAAGGTCTTAAATATTATTGTAAACTAAGATTGTTTATCTATTTTATAAATATAGATATACATAGCATCTCTTCATATATTTTTCCATAAACCATAAAAAATTATTGAGATTATCATTTAATAGTTGCTTGAAGTTGCAGACTACAAGCTTGAAGTTGTAGACTTTTTAGTATTATGTTTGCAAAAATTTTTTTAAACATCATCCTGCTGTAGTAAATATTTATTTTAGAGTGACCATAAATAAATCTTTGCAGCAGTAGAGCACTGGTGGGAGAGAGTGTGGACAGAATGAGAACAGAGCCTCGGGTTTACTTTGAAATTTGTGCCATCAGGTCAGCAAAGAGAGGGAACATGGACTGCCAGAGATTCTCTAAAGTCTGAGCAAGTGCCAATTTCTTTGGCCTCCACTTTTATCTTTAAAATATATGCAGTATTTACATTCCATTCTATAACATTTTACATTAATTTTAATGTGAAAGTTATTTGCCTTTCCTGTAAATTCTTGAATAAAATTCTCCAGGAAGATGCATTTGATTATCTGGGGTATTATGCTATAGCACACAGCAATAAACTGCTGTGGGTATCATGACTTGATAAGTATAAAAATAAAAGGAATAGCCGGTAATTATGCTATGTCCTGACTCCCAGATAAGATCTGGAAGGGTCTGTGATGTGGTTTATTTACTTCTTTGCTTAATGTGGTTTTGAATACTTCTTGAAACCAGTTGAAAGAAATTATATTGTAAACTCCCTCCTTGAATTCTATCCTTTCCAAAACTATCTCCTTGACCTGTTTCTTTCTTCTTCTAAATACTCTCAATATTTTGCAATTTCTACATATGGTATATATCATGCTTTGTTTTACATTATAGAAATAATCTATATCTGTCTTCCATATGGAAGTCTCACATGGAAGAAATCATGGTTTATCATTGTATTCTTGAAAACTACCGGAACAATGCTTTGCACATAGAAACTAGACAATGTATATGTATGTGTGTGTCTGTGAGGAGTATGTGTGAGTGTATGCATGTGTGTGTGTTTGTATAATTTTTGCTGTTGATTTCCTACACTAACGATCTGCCTGTAGAAGGCTGAACTTGACTGGAATTTTACATTCCTGTCTTCTCAAAATTATTAGATTATCTGGTATTTAAAATAATCCTATGCTGTCATTTCAAAAATGTTCACAGCATCTTCACCAGGAGATTCCATCTCAAGAAACCACTTTCTTTGCTCATCCATAAGAAACAATTTTTCATTCATTTAAGTTTTACCATTAGATTGAAGTAATTAAGTCACATGTTCACACTCCACTTCTAATTCTAGTTCTCTTGTTATTTCCACCACATCTGCAAGTTACTTCCTCTACTGAAGCCTTGAATCCTTCAAAGTCATCCACAAAAGTTGGAATCAACTTCTACCGAACTCCTATAATGTTGATATTTTGGTCTCCTATGAGTCATAAATGGTCTTAATGGCATCTAGAGTGGTGAATCTTTTACAGAAGGTTTTTAATTTACTTTGCCCATACTCATCAAAGAAATCACTATCTGTGATTTATTATTCATTCAATAATATTCATTTATTATTCATTCAATAATAAAATCTGAAAGTCAAAATTACTCTTTGATCCATGAGCTACAGAATGGCTGTTATGTTAGCAGGCATGAAAACAGCATTCATCTCTTTGTACACCTGCTTCAGCGTTCTTGGGAGCTCAGGTGCATTGTCAATGAATAGTAGTATTTTGAAAAAAAAAAAAAAAAATCTTTTTTCCTAAGAAGGGAGCTGAAAAGATTCAGTAAACCATGCTGTACTAGATGTACTGCCATCCAGGCTTTGTTGTTCCATCCACAGACCACAGGCAGAATAGATTTAGTGTAATTCTTAAGGGCATTAGGATTTTTGAAATGATAAATGACCATTGGTTTCAATTTAAGAAACCAGCTATATCCCTTAAAAAGAGTCAACCTGTCCTTTGAAATTTTGATGCCAGGCATTGATTTCTTCTCTTTAGCTATGAAAGTTCTAGATGGCATATTTTTCCAAAATAAGACCGTTTCATCCATATTAAAAATCTATTATTTATTGTAGACACCTTCATCAGTGTTCTTAGATTTTCTGGATAACGCTGCACCCTCTATATCAATGTTTTTTTGCTCATCTTGCACTTTTGTGTTATAGAGAAGGCTTCTTTGTTTAAAACATCATGAGCCAACCTCTGCTGGTTTCCAACTTTTCTTCTGCAGTTTCTTCACATCTCTCAGTCTTTATAGAATTAAAGGGCATTAAGGCCTTGCTCTATATTAGGCTCCTGCTTAAGAGAATGTGCTGGCTGGTTTGATCTATCCAGACAACTAAAACTTTTTCCATATTGGAAACAAGACTCTTTTGCTTTCTTGTCATTCCTGTGTTCATTGTAGTAGCACTTTTAATTTCCTTCAAAATTTTTCCTTTGCATTCACAACTTGACTAACTAGTTGTTGCAAGATCCTAGCTTTCAGCTTTTCTTGTCTTTTGATATTCTTTCTTCACTAAATCATTTTTACTTTTTAATGTAAAGTAGGAGACTTTATCTGGGGTATTATACTATAGCACTAGAACATTAGTGCTAGAACACTAGAACATTAGAGGATATTGTAGGGTTATTAACTGGTCCAAGTTTAATATTCCTGTATCTCAGGAAATAAAAAAGACTGAGGAGAGAAAAAGAGAACTGGGGGAATGGCCAGTCAGTGGAGCAATCAAAACATATACAACATTTATCAAATAAGTTTGCCATTTATTTTTGCCATAACACCCCAAAATAATTAGATCAAAGTAACACCAAAGATCACCATAGAAGATATAATAAAATCTTATTATAGCTTTATATTATAGCTTTATAATAATATCTTACAGATATTAAGGTATCTTATAATACTGAAAACTGTAAAATATTGCCAGGATTACCAAAATATGTCACAGAGACACAAAGTGAGCACATGCTGTTGGAAAAATGGTGCTGATAGATTTGTTGGATGCCAGATTGCCAAAACTTTTCTCTCAATTAGTAAAATACAATATATGAAGTACAATAAAAAGAGGTGTATCTGTGTATAGACAACACCTAGAATAACGTCTCACAGTCAGTCAGTTATCAAGAAAAATGTTATAAACTAATAAATTAATAAATATGAGGGAAACTTCAAGAAATTGCCCACTTTCAACTTGATTGCCTTTCCCAGATCCTTCCACATATTCTTTAGTATATAATGCATTCACACCATGACTAAGAGGATTAATGCCTAATGATGCCATCCCATACAGAAAATTTCCCATTATTATTTGAAATCAAGTAATATATACATTTATTGTATTAATAATAAATATTTTTAAATGCAAAAGTTCTGTATTTATTGTACACTCTATTGTATAATTTTGAATAAATCTTTAATTTCGCTCAGTTTTCTCGAATATAATATTAACAATATTGTAACTGACACATTTTAACACTGTGTGATATAGTAAGAGATCTACAGTGAAAATTAAAATACAATAAAATGCTTTGGAAAAGTCCTATATTATTCATTAAATAATAAAACTTGCAAGTCAAAATTACTCTTTGATCCCTGGACTGCAGGATGGATTATATGTTAGCAGGCATGAGAAAAGATCCTTCTTCGCATCATGAATTTTTGGGGGGTTGCCTAAAACCAGTGCAAATAAATCTGTCACCTATATTACTTTCATGTAGATTCTCAAAGATCACTAAATAACTGCTTACTTCCAGACTAACATTGTCTGTATACACCAAGGCATTATTTCTTCCAGAAACTTTACTTTCATTATCAAGTACATAGAAGTATTCTTTTATTTTTTATTTTAAGTTAAGGAATACACATATAGTTTTGTTACACAGGGATTATTATTCTTAATATGTGAATGTTTATTTTTAAAGCAATTGGTGTAATATAGTTGTGAAATTACAGAGCTCCTTTGATTTGACCTTAAAAAAAGTTCTTTATTAACAAATAGATTGATGCACTAAGATTGTAAGTGATTGCTCAAACTCAAAGAGCTATTTGTTAAAAAATTTGTACTGTAACTGGATCTTTTGAATCCGTGGTCTTTTGCTGACTTCTAGGATATTTCTGAATGAAATGAAAGTTCTTATTTTTTATTTTATTTAATTGCTCCATTTTGCAGATGAAGAAAGTTCTCCTTCTGATCACAGCCATCTTAGCAGTGGCTGTTAGTTTCCCAGTAAGTATCCATTTGTACATTCCAAAATATTTATGTACAGACATGTACTGCATATTTCTGTCACCAGGAACCACATATACAAGGGTTGTCCCATAAGATTATAACAGAGCTACCAAGTGCAGTGGCTTATGTCTGTAATCTCTGTAATTTAGGAGGTCAAGGCAGGAGAATCACTTGATCCCACAAGTTCAAGACCAGCCTGGGCAACATAGCAAGTCCCCATCTCTTAAGGAAAAAAAAAAAAAAAAAAAAAAAAAAAAAAGATTATAATGACGCTGAAAAACTCCAACCACCTAATGACATTGTAGCCATCATAATGTCATAGGGCAATGAATTAAGTCATGTGTTTCATGTGTTTATGGTGATACTGGTATAAACAAACCTACTCTCTGCCAGTCATATAAGAGTAGAGCACAAAAAAATATGCACAGTGCCTAATATACTGATAATAAACAATTAGGTTACTGGCTTGTGTATTTATTGTACTATGCTTTTATCATTATTATAGAGTTTATTCCTTCTACTATTTTTTTACAGTTAACTGTAAAACAGCCTCAGGCAGGTTGTTCAGGATGTATTCCATAAGAAAGCATTATTGTCATAAGAGATGATAGTTCCATGTGTGTTACTGCCCCTGAAGACCTTCCAGTAGGACAAGATGTGAAAGTGGAAAACAGTGATATTGATGATCCTGCCCCTGAGTAGGCCTAGGCTAATGTATATGTTTGTGTCTCAGTTTTAAGTAAAGTAGTTTAAAAGTAAAAAAGAAAGAGTAAAAAACATATAAATAGTGAAAGTATTTTTGTACAGCTGTGAAATTGTTTTGTTTTAAGCTAAGTGTTATTACAAAAGAGTTAAAGTAAAATAGTTATAATAAGGCTAAGGTTAACTTATTATCAAAGGAAGAAAAATATGCTTTCATAAGTTTAGTGTAGCATAAGTGTACAGTGTTTACAAAGTCCACAGGAGTAAACATTAATGTCCTAGGCCTTCACATTCACTCACCACTCACTTACTAACTCACACAGAGCAATTCCAGTTCTAAAAGGTTTATTTATGGCAAGTAACCTATACATGTGTACTATTTTCCATCTTTTATACTGTATTTTTTACCATACCTTTTCTATGTTAGATTTTTTTATATGCAAATACTTACTATTGTGTTACAACTGCTTACAGTATTCAGGATAGTAATATGCCATACAGTTTTGTAGTCTAGGAGCAAAAGACTATACTATATAGCCTAGGTATGTAGTAGGCTACAACATCTAGGTTTTGTGTAAGTGTACTCTGTGATGTTTGCATGATGGAATGGCTGAACTACATCTCTCAAACTTATCTCTGTTATTAGGCAATGCATGACTGTATATTTTGTCTTGATTCATGAATTTAAGGGTTTTTTCTACTTCACATACTGTATTCTGTAAGAATACCTAACACCTGCCCTTTTATCATTATATTCCAGAAAATATTATAAGTCATACACTGTTTAGTACATAATTCAGTTCCACATATCCTTGGTGTAGTGGTGAGTTTGAGCCATTTAAAAATACATATTAAGACTTTTCAGGAAAATTATTTCTACATATCCTAGACTAAGTCTGGATATTTTAAAAATGGTTATTACGAAACAATATTAATAATACATTGTCAAATTATTTTCCTCATGTGTATATATATATTTACTTGTGTGTTTTCATAAACATGAGTTTAATTAATTTCACTATTTACTTTTAGGTCTCTGAAGACCAGGACCGTGAAAAAAGAAGTGTAAGTTACTTTTTCTCTTTTTTACATGCAAGTTTTACATGTAAAACATTCATAACTGTTGTTAAAGATATTCATTTATCTACACCTCCCAAACAGTGGAGACATTCCTAAAGAGCTCTTGGTATTAGCACTCAACTGAGGTTTAGACTTCAGGGATTTGAGCTGTGCTCATAGAAAGGGAATTATCTCCACATCTCATATCATGGTAAGAATTGGATTGAAATCTTAATTGCTCTGTGATTATTTGGGTTACAATATTTTTTACTAGATTTATCTAGACTAATAAATGCTCATAACTGTGCAGGCCTCCACTTTGCCTTAGCTTTACAAAATTCATTTCAAAGAAAGTAAAAAATGAAACCCAAGCATTAAGAGATGTAGGCCAGCTTTGAAGATCCTCCCAGTGGCAAATTCGCTCATGGATTATTTGGGTCTAAACAATTATCTAAAATTATTTAACAAAAAGAAAATAAAATTTGCAGAGGGAAAGATTAATAAGATTTTCATAAATAAAAACAAATCTTTAAACAAGATTTGTTTGCAAAACTTTAAATCTTGTTTAAAGATTTGTTTTTATTTATGAAAATCTTATTATCTGGAAAGCATGATTTTATCGCAAAAACTACAAACAGAGAGTCAAGAATATCAAAAGTAATAGAGATTGGAACAGATAATTGAGAGGGAAAGCAGGAAGAAAGAACTGAGATACTGTAAGAGAGAGGTTGTTTCCAACATGTGGTTTGGGTAAAGACCTTGTATGAAGGCAAAGGGAGACGTTTTATGGCACCTCAACACCACATTCATCTTGGCCTTGTAGGTAAAAGAAGTGATTGCCAGAAAATATTTAGCTTTAAGTGGAAAGATACAGGAACATGAGTATCTCTAAATAATTTTTAAATGATGCAAAGTAATCAACTCTCTGTCCATAGCACACACAGAAAGAATAAACAATTTTATAGCTTCTAAAACCTCTTCCTAAAAATGAAGTCCCATTATTTAAAAAGCAAAACTGTTTTGTTTCTCTTCTTTGTAAAAAGTAAACTAAACCCTTTAATTTCTTTCTTTCAACAGATCAGTGACAGCGATGAATTATCTTCAGGGTTTTTAGTGTTCCCTTACCCCTATTTCCCATTTCCATTTCGAAGATATCAAAGATATCCATGGCTTAGATATAATCTTCCTATTCCAGTAAGTGAATCTCTTCTTACAACTCCCCTTCCTGACGAAAAATTAAACAAGAAGGAAAAGTCAGAATAAAATTGATGATGAAATATGTGGTAAGTACACATAGTTACAATCATAGTTTAAGTTTGCAGTTTGGAATTCATAATTTCAAGGGGAAAAAATGCTAGCCATGTCCCCATTTGGCTCCTTTCAGTTTCAATTTGTTTTAATGTTTTTCTCTGGTAGATACTGTCGTGTGTGCCCACTCAGAGATAGACACGTGCCCTTCCGTGATCTAACCAGCATATTGCTTTAAATCCCTCCTTTGTTTGATGTAATAGAAACAATCCCTATGTTATTAAAATATTGTTTACAAAGTATTTGTAACACTTTATGCTATTGTCAATAACTGCATTCTAGACTGACTCAGAGTAACCAAGGTTGAGATCATAGTAGATGAAGTTGGCCTAGAGTTTAAAATAGATTTCAGTTTAGTCCTTAGAGAACCATGTAATTTTCCTGATACTAAAACTCCAAATTTAGCTCTCAAGCATCACATTATAGTAAAATTTTAAAGGCTTCATGCTTCACCTATAACAGTGACCCCTATCATTGCATCATACCAAAAACAAAGTGGATGGTGTGTCAAGTAATAGATAAATTGAGGAGAGAGAGTCTATACTGAAGATTAAATTGGATCCCAGAGGACTGTTCAAGGGAAAAAAATCCTTCAGCTAATACTTATCACTAAAGACCTTTGCTTTCTTTTCACGTCTACAGGTACTCAATGTTCTTGAGCAGATGGTTTCCCAGTCCTTGAACTAAATATATTTTTAAGCCAATATTTGCCATTAAAATGCAGAAAATGTACATGTTTTTGAGAAAATGACCCAATGCAATTCATAACCATATGTTTGTTATTTATTTCAGGTCACCTAAAATTAAATGTGAGCCACTTCCTTGAAGAATCAAAATTCCTATTAACAAAAGAAAAACAAATGTAATTGAAATAGCACACAGCATTCTCTAGTCAATATCTTTAGTGGTCTTGTTTAATAAACATGAAAGCAAAAATCTTGGTTTCTTAATTTCTACAAATTCCATAATAAACAATTTATTTTCACTCTTCAGCAATCCCCTGGAGAAGGAAGAGGTAGCAGGTGGTTATAAAAGTAAACTGTCCTACAGCATATGACAAAAGTCATCCAACAAGATTCTACTTGCACAATAAGCCTTTTAGTGGGTCACAGTGACTGCCTTTGTCTCCACAAGTTGGTTATCAGGAAATTAGAAAAATTCTCTTTGAATAAAGATTATGTTTCTCCACCGCAAGTTTAAATTGTTCATAGCTAAGACCCTTAGCACCAATAATGGAAATTCTGCCACCATTCATCCATAGCTGGCTACAAATCAGTATCAGCCTAATAAGCTACTTGGCACTTGAGCAGGGAAATTGCTGTCTCCCTTGATCACTTTTAGGGATTAAGAGTACCTCAAACGATTAAATATTTATTGGTATTAAAGTCAGTGATCCCAAGTAAAACATGGGAAAGACAGCAAGAAAACCAAACAGTTATCAATATAATTTGGTAAATTAATTCTATAGGCATTGTTTCCTAACCTTACAGCTGACAGACTGGAGGCTACTGCATGACCGGGCAGATGCAGTCATGGGAAAATAAGAGAGAGGGGCAGAGAGAGCAAAGGCAATCAGAGCCCTGAAGAAGGGCCAAAGACAAATAGCTGCTCTGAAATTTGGAAGAGCCAGCTGTGCAAGTAATCTACGGTGCCACTAATTTAATAACTAATCTAATCTACCCTACTTTTTTGTTTCATTAAGAGTCTTTGACATCTCTCCTTAACTCTCAGATTAGATCTTTTATCTCCTTCATTTGATGTCATTATAATTTTCTGAAGAAAAAAAAAACTCCTGTCCTTTACTTTTAACTACTAGATTCGTTTCTATTAAAATTAATCAGCTATCTCCTTCATCCAGTGAATTTGGACATCATTCTTGAATACTATAGGCAATTATAAAGCAACAGGAAGTATTTGTGTATTTACACATAGAAAATTACAGTAAAAATGTGGTATAAAAGATTTTTAAAATGGTACAACTGTATAGGGTAGTTACCATGAATGGAGCCTGGAGGCCTGGAAGTTGCTCTGAGTGGGTCAGTGAGTGGTGATTAAATGTGAAGGCCCAGGACATTACTGTACACTACTGTAAACCTTATAAATTATGTACACTTAGGCTACACTAAATTTATGAAAATATATTTTTCTTTCTTCAATAATAAAGATACAAAATTATCTTTAGAAAATATACAAAAAAGATGCAAATTTATCTTTTTTATAGTCTTATTCTATAAGTTTTTCTCTACTGTTAAATATATATACTTTTTTTACTTTTAAACTTTTTTGTTTAAAACCAAGACACAAACATATATATTAGCCTAGGCCTACAAGGGGCCAAGATCATCAAGATATTCCTAGCAATTTTCAGCTCCATTATAATCTTATGAAATCACTGTCCTAGACAGTCAGGCATTGACCAAGACATTGTTATATAGCACATGACTATACTTTTTTGTCAACTGTTGTGCTAAATACTGGAGATTTGGAAAAAAGATTCTCTTTAATAATCTTACAGGTTAGATAGGGGAGATAAACACATACAAAATTTCAGGAAATGTAATAAATGCTCCAAAAAATTACAGAGCTTTTTGTTTCAAAGCAGCGGAGAAACCAGCTGCCTACACAAATTAAGAAAGGTCCCACAGGTGACTTTGAATTGAACATTAATGGATAAATAGATTATTGACAGAAAAACAGGCACAAATTAGATGCCCAATAGATATTTACTAGATAAGCTCTATACTCAAATTGGTATTTTGTTTGTTGCATTTTTGGTTCTTAATTTTATTTAAAATTGGTATTCTGAATGACGTTTATTTTCACTGGACAAAGATAAAAGAGCAAAAGATGAGAGTAAAATACTTCAGAACATATTTCTAACAAATATATAAAATTCTATTAATCTTAGGAACAAGCTCTGAGAAGCAAATGATAAAATCAATATCTTAATATTCTTGTTCACTAAATAACATTTCTATCAACTTTTCATACAGACACAGAGTGAATATAACCTGATGAGTTATATCCTTATTAAAACAGCTAATATATCTAGGAGACAGTATTTATTTAGAGTTCTATGTCAATTGAATAATGCTCAGGCAGAGTTGAAACTCTGGCCAAAGCTGTGGGCATCAAACCAAGAGAGCTGAAGGCAACTAACAACAATAGAGCAAGGTGAATAGCAAGGCATGGATCACCTATTAGATCCTCCCCACAGTCACTTAAGAAAGCTTCTAGTTTCCCCTCGAGGATCCAAGACTTTAGCATGGGAATCAAATAAGAGCAGAGGGACACACTGAATTCTAGTTGCGGTCACTCTAAATGAGAGCCCAGCTAGAGACCAGCCTCCCCAACATTCAGGGGAAGGTCAGTTCTAATACTGGAAAACAGAGCCCCAAAAATCTATCCCTCATCCATATATTCTAGCTCTTCCATGAAGTAAGTTAGAATTCAAGGGGAAACAGATAATATGCCTGCACACTTTAGAAGTTCTTCTTGACTGGGTTCTGGTCTCATCTAGAGGAAAGTAGTAATTCCAAAACTGCATAAAAATATTATTTAGTTTCTTATCTGTTATTCACATTTCTAGGAACATTCCTGCTTTGACAATGTTGACTCTGTATTGTCGGGTTAGGCAGGAATTTGCAACTTAAACAAGTAGCACAGATAATCATTTGCTCAACAAATTTTTCTCTAATATGTGCTAGGCATAGGTTTAGAGACTGGGACCATTATTTTCTAGTGGAAAAAGACAGAAAATAGTAAATAAACACATATAAGTTTTTAAAAAATTATATTGTAATATATCACGAGGAAAATAAAAGGTTAAATAATAAAGTGATGAAGAAGTGACTATTTAGACAAAGTGACAAGGAAATCTTCTCTGAAATGAAGACATTTGAGGTGAATACCGAGTAATACAGGGGACATTACTGAGAATTGAGGTAAGAACATTCCAGGCAGCATGAATATAAGTGGACGTTCCTGATATAGGAAAGAATATGGCACATTCTAGGAACAGAAAGGTCATTGAAACCAGCATACAGTGAGAGAAAAAGTGGTAGAAGTTAAGGTAAGATGAATAAAGAGAAACCAAATTATTTAGAAACAGTCCCTGGTAAAATTTTGAATGTATTCTAAGTGCATAGGAATCCATTGAGAATTTAAGCAGAAGAATAATCATGTCAGATATATGTTAAAAGTGACATTTTTATAACTATGTAAAAAATGATTATAGGGTGATAAGAGTGAAAGTAAAGAGATCAAAACGGGAAATATTAGAACGATTCCAGGTATAACATGCCAGTGGCTGAGACTAAAGCAAAAAAGTTCACATTAGGAAGTGGTGGCAGATTTGGGGTATTTGTTAAGATAGAATTAATGATTCTTCTAACAAGTGGTCGTGTGGAGGAGAGAAAAGATAACCTATAGGAGTCACTAGATGGCCCTTGAGCCACTAGTAGTAGCATGCTACTGTTTACTAAAGGATAAAAGAGACTAGTGGAGAACTAGTTGAGAAACAGGGTATGTTTGGATATAAAATATTCTTTTTTTCATGATCATTTGGAGATGTCTATTTTACATGCCAATAGAGATGTTAAAATAGCTGTTGGATACTTGAATCTAGAGTTCAGTGAAGGCAATTGCCTATTGATGATACTTAAGGTTATAGGAATTTAGTACATCAACTAGAAAGATATTAAAGACAGAGGGAGAAAAGATAGAGGGGTGGTGGGTGCTGGAAGAATTTTTAAATGTTCTCCTAAATTTAGAGTTTGAGGAAAATAAGAAGAACCAAAATGGAAATTAAGAGCAGCCATAAGTGACTCAAGGGAAGAAAAAAAAGAAGAAAAAGTCAAAAAGTTTTACCAGTCAGAAAAACTAGTAACCATGCCAAGAGTTGCTAAAATGTTGAGTGGGAAGAGTATCTAGCAGCTACCATTGGATTTGGCTACACAGAGATCATCGTTGACCTGGCTGTTTATTTTGAATGGTAACAAGAATGACAAGAATGAAATAAACATAGGACAGGATTATAGGGGGTCTTGGGATCATGTTGGAGAAATAACACTTCACATAAATTTATTATCCCTTGTATTTTTAAATCTGTGTATTTTTAATGGCTTCAGAAATCCTTGTAACCTAAAACTTACCGAGGAATAAATTTATGTGTGTACTAGTGCTAAAGTCACAATGACAGTCACTGTAGGCTCCAGATGACATTAAATGTCTCCTCACAATCTCAAAATTGTCTTTTTATAAGTGTTCAGGAGAAAGCGCTATCTTCTTAAATAATCTCTAAAAACAGGGGTTGTGGCTGTCTACTGTACGACCAAAAGAGCTTTGTTTCTAATACAAACAGTTTGTATGTCTATTGCTTAATAGAATTGGTTATAAGAGAGTAAAATTTTGATATTCCAGTTTGCTATAGTTTGTTGACTATTTTTAAGAGCATTTTATGGTATTTTTTTCCATGGTTTTCACATACAGCAAAGACTTTTAAAGCATACAAATTTCTACTTTAAAATATCAATTTTCTGATACCATGATAGTCCTATGGAAAGCTGTGTTAGTCATTTACATTGCAACTGCTGTCACAAACATTATTGTACTTCAAGAAAAAACTAGTGTTGAGAACAGCCTGGTACAAATGAAGTGACTGAGAAATAAAATGAGACAGAAAAAAATAAAACTACATGCATGTAAATGCCATCAAAGGAAGAGAAAATAGAGATGAAGTACATTTCAAATGTAAGAAACATTAACAGAATAACAAGAGGTTGTCACTATTAAAAGAGTGTATATGAGTCAATAATCATTATGTCACTTATTACAAAATATTTTTGTTTACAATGCTTAAAATGTGAACTTATGTAACCACAATAGCCTCTTACACAGTTCCAGTCTATGAATGGTGGTGTGAATACACTGATTATCAGGACCTAAACAAAGGGAACTTGCAGCTGGACTGAGAAGCCCTGCTGGTTCTCATCCCATAATCTAGGGATGTTCTAGAATCAGGCCATGCTCACTATTGATGGATGTATAACTAGATAAAGTATGGTGGATTCATCCCAGATTATAAGCACTCTCAGTTTGGAGGCCTTGTTCAGCACCATTGCAGCTTCCTTGGAGATTTCAGAGCATGTGAGTTCTGATCTTCCTTTTGCTTTTCTTTGGAAAACACAAGAGCATTGGATAGCTCCATTATAGAATTCACCTAGTTTATCTATTCCAGGCACTCAAAACACTTTCATTAAGATTGCCTTAGATCAATAGATATGAGAAATATCGAATGTTAACAGTAATCAAGTAAATTTTAGACTATGAGCTCCACAAGAGCAGAGATGTTTGTCTGCTTTGGTTACTAATTTATCTCTACTACCTGAAACACTACCTAAAATAAGGTATGTGCTCAAAGAATAATGTCCAGTACCTGAAACAATGTATGTGCTCAAAGAATAATGTCTAATTTTGCAAAGCCCCACAAAAGTTACATTACTGTTTGAAGTGAATGGGTGATCCCATGGTAAACATGTTTTTATCTTGGTGGGAGAAAATATTACAGCACTGTCACATGTTCTTAAAATATATTTTCCTGTGAAAACAGTGTTGTAAATTAAGTAATTCAAAACTCAGCTGAAAATCATTATCACTCATGATTCTAAATCAATGGCTGAGAAATTACTATATGAAATAGAACACCTTCAGAATTTGGGGAATGACCAGATCATAATCTTTCAACCACGGACCCTGATAATCAAAGGAAAACACTGTGACTAAATAGTTCAGATAGAATGGCTGGTATTATTACCTCAGGAATTTTAAATTCTGTCATCTCTTTTTGAACCGCAGAAACCAACTATTCTGAGAAACAGAGAATCTCATTTTACTCTGTCCAATCCAAATAAGTATTCTAGGGTTTAGAATATTGTTCCTGACCTTCTAAGACATGCAATAGTTCTAAGAAACAGACAGGAGTATAGACATTACTACAATGCTGATATTATTTCTTGTTTGTGTTCTGGTCATTCTATATTGATTTCTGTAAATTCCTCAATCCGGTCAGGCTTTCACAACCAAAATGAAGTCACAGTTAACATTATTTCTTGAGAAAGGCAAGTAAGAGAAACTATTCTTTCCTGAATTATCTAAGCAAAATTTGTGTTGAGCTATTTTTGCCAAAATATTCACAATGTCAATGGGTTTGTGATTTATGCTCTAAGTCAAAATGACTTTCCTTAAAACAGAACAATTATCTCCAATTCAATAATTTAATATTGTTTATTCAAAATGGTTCACCTATATTGTTGAAATTTAAAAATCTTTTAAAAAGCTTATTCATAAGACGATAATAAATCAAAGTATTCAGTCAATGCATATGGGAGAAAATACTTTGCCGCTCAATGCAAATGTTTCCCCACTTTATATTGATTAAAATGTTTCACACAGGGGTTTAACTTATAAGGAGGTGCTCTTGATTATGTGTGAAATGACCAATTTTCTTATTTTTAAAAATCAATAATTATAATTCTGTAAGGAAGAAGACTAATCACAGTCCATACCAGATGTAGTATCACTCAAAATCTAGGTTCTTAAACTAAAAAAAAACAATTAAAATGTGAAAGTATTGTAGCTAGCTATTTTTCATTTCAACAGCAGTTTTCAGTTCAAATAGATGGGATTAGTTGATTAACAATGCTATTAATATTTTTTAAATTATTCTACATATCTTTATAAGACACAAAAAGATTCATTCTTTAAAAAGATATGAATAATCTTTTCGCAAGCTTTATGAGTGACGACTCCACATCCTTCTCTGCATTTCATTAACTAAGATTGACCCAAAGGTGACCCTGCTGTCATCAAATCTTTCCTTTCTGTCATCATCCTATTGGGTAAAAAGTGGGAGGGAAACAGAATAATGTGACTCAAGGAACTAATACCCTTTAATCGGTCTTCAGTTGTTTATCTTGGTCTTCTCAACAGCTGACAGGCCAACTCAACCTACTGCCAAGCAAGATCTGACTGGCACGAGGAAAGGTAATGCTGCTGAAACACCCGGAGAAAGTGATCCTTTTCACAGTAGTTAGTGGGGACATCACCACAGTTATTTCAGAATCACATTTTCTTCTTTTTAATCTTTATTGTTAAGCTTGAATATGACCTAGGATCACTTTAAATTTTTTAATTTTTACCCTAAATCTAAGTTCTAGATAGTGCTATGATCAAATTTATTTTTAACTTTACTTTGGGTTCCAGTCAATTTCTGATACCAGCTAAATCATAGTAGACATTGTGAATTCTAAATAAGAAGGCATTTAATGCATTCCTACAGACAAATGTTGAGAGTTAACTCCTCAGGAAATTGGACTCATGATAATCGCAATTGACCCCTTAATTACTTTTAAATTTTATTTCTATAAAAGTCATTATTTTATTTTTATGGAATAATTATTTTTTAAAAACATGTCTTTCAACTATTCATGAAAGCTGGACAGTTCTACCATTTCATAAATTATTTCTTTTTACCAAGTAATGAGAGTAAATGCAAGGACTTATTGATGTAAGTACCTGATATAAAGTATGGTCTTATATCTATGATTTTTGTTTTTGCCAAAAAGAAATTACGGTAATTTTATAGGATATTTTCTTTTGTTTACATATCATTTCACTGTGTGAAGTGATAAGGGGTCTGTGACTCATCATACCAACATTTTCAGTCTATAATCCTAAAAGATCACTAGCAAGAGAAGCATTAATAAGAAACTCCATCCCACTCAGAGAAATATGACTTTGTTTAGATTGTTCAAATGGAATCCAAATGAGTTCCATCTAATGGAAATTCAATGACATCATACAGGCAGTTTTGAAGTCACTGTAGTAGACAGCCTTCTTAATAATTATTGTTGCCTGAGAATCAGATGCTAAGGAGTCTGATGTACTTTCCATCCTCTACCTGAGGATTTAATTCTGTAAATCTCTTTTGTAAAGCTCAAGTTTAGTGATTCAAGTTTATATGAGTATGTGAATAATCATAGCTGCAACAAGATAAAGTTATTAATTACCTCCTAAATGTAATATATACTTAAATGTAAAAAGTTTGGGGTATCATATATTATTATTGTCTAAAAAGATGCTTCATTAAAAATCAAATAAGCAGATATGACACTGTATATACTCTTAGAAAAATAAGGCTAATTTATGTCTTTAAATATTTTAGTTGAAGCCACCGTAATTGTCATCGCTATACTTCTTATTAAAACAATAAAGTTAATTATATCAGTTCTGATTTCTGGAGAAATATAAAGAGAACAGTTTCATAACCTTCCGCTTTCCATTCCATCCTACATACTTCTATTGTATTGATCATAGAATTAGGTAACTTTAGAAATCTCTAAGTTTCTTACATTTTTTACAGGTAAGAAAATGTAAAGCCCAGGAAAGGGAAATCACTTAATCGAAGTTACACAGGTAGAGATAAGGCCTGGTCTAGAACTCAGCCTTCCAAAAAATATATAGTCATGTCACTTTCTAGTCTGAAAACACTGTTGTTTTCTGTTGTTTATAAAGCCATGCCTAGCTTTTCAACCAGTCATTAACTTAAAGATGTCTACTTTTTCTGCTCTAAACTTTCCTTCTAATCTTACATTTTTCTTCTCATACAAGAGTCCAATCAAAATGTTCATGGCTGTTCTCAAGGCTTTCTCCTCTACTTGAAATATTTCCCTCCCTATTAAACCCTGCATAGGCAAGCATCACTTATATGTCATTTTTGCATGCAAAGACTGCTGCTTCTCTTAACTGAAACTTTCTATTAGTAGAAAACTACTTTTGTGGCATTTTCCGCTATTGTTCCTCTTACAGTTATTTGTATATGTTTCAACACTCTTCTAAAATTGATGCTACTTATTGTCAAGGCCTGTATCACCTTGATATCACCTTGATAATCTCAACATTTGAAATAGTAATAATTTGATAATTTCATTAATATTGTCAAAAATTAAATTCAAAAAAAATTTATTTATTTTTTATTATACTTTAGTTTTGGGGTACATGTGCAGAATGTGCAGGTTTGTTACATGGGTATACATGTGCCTTGATGGTTTGCTGCATCCATCCCCCATCATTTACATTAGATATTTCTCCTAATGTTATCCCTCCCAGTTCCCTCATCCCCTGCTATCCCCCACCTCACCTCCCCACCCCCTAACAGAGCCCTGTGTGTGATGTTCCCCTCCCTGTGTCCATGTGTTCTCATTGTTCAACACTCACTTATGAGTGAGAACATGCGGTGTTTGGTTTTCTGTTCTTGTGTTAGTTTGCTAAGAATGATGGTTTTCAGCTTCATCCATGTCCCTGCTCCAAGTCTGGGTTTTTACATTGTTTGTTAAAATAAATTTTCCACTTCAGCTAAATCTATCTGTAAATCTGGCTTTTTTTCTTAATCAAAGCAAATATGGCATTCAAGTCACTCCTAAGTTTCTAGTAACAAATTCTTTTAAATTAACTTTTTAAAAATTGATCTTTAGGTGCAATAATGAAGAGTTTTCTTCTAGTTGTGAATGTCCTGGCACTATCCATGCCTTTTTTGGTAAGTTAGTTTCATCTAACCAGTTTTATTGATTTTAAGAAAATTTTATTTAAGGGCTCTAACTATACAAATTTCTAAATACAGTTATACTTCACAGAATAAAATATCTACATATTTGTTACATTTTTAAGGTTAATTTTTTAACATTTATTTCTATTATGAAATCCGAATCATGTTCTTTTGGATATCCATTTTGTTCTGTGAATTAAGAAATCACACTAAATCGTGTATAGGAAACTTTTAAAATTCTCATACTATAGAGAAAATACTTTCTGGGGGAAAAACAATACTGGAAACATTTTAAAACTGTAAATGCATTAAAGATAATCCAGAAAGAATAAATATAGATATCATAGTCTGGGATGAAAAATTATTTTGATTAAGTTCCTATCTCACCCAGACTCCAGTGTCTTTAGGAAACAAAATTTTTCAAAGATCAAATTTGGTAAAGCTTTTTCATAAGTTTCAAAGACCTTGATACTTCTATCTTTAATATTCAAATAATATATTTTGTTATACTCTTCCTCAATATGTCATTTGACTGACCCCTTTTCAGGGATCCCTGGCATTATCTTGAATTATATATAAAGTTTTAAGGCTACTGGACCTAGAAAGGTTCTGCTTCTTTTCTTTTTAATTTTTTGACTTGTTTTTATTGTTATTACAGCTATTGCCTCTTTGTATTTTCATGTTCATCTGGGGATTCTAGGTACTGACAAAGGAGCAAGCATAAATAATAGTATATGTCCTTCTCCTAGATTACAAAATATTGGAGCACACCAGTCCTTGTTCTGTGAATATCTATAATATTTATTTATTATAAGTTTAGACTTGCTTTTAAGTTAACATCTATTCATTAATTCTACTATCTGCATGTTGTGTTTGTGTATAACATGTCTATAAATTCAATTCTTGGAATCAAAATTACCTTTTAAAACTTTGAGGTCTGGCCGGGCACCATGGCTCACGCCTGTAATCCCAGCACTTTGGGAGGCCGAGGCAAGCAGACCACAAGGTCAAGAGATCAAGACCATCCTGGCCAACATGGTGAAACCCCGTCTCTACTAAAAACACAAAAAAATTAGCTGGGTGTGGTAGTGTGCGCCTGTAGTCACAGCTACTCAGGAGCCTGAGGCAGGAGAATCACTTGAACCCAGGAGGCAGAGGTTGCAGTGAGCCAAGATCATGCCACTGCACTCCATCCTGGTGACAGAGTGAAACTGTCTCAAAAAACAACAACAACAAAAAAACAATCTTTGAATTCTGTAACTCAAATACTTTGTGGCCACCTTAACATTTAAAATTTAGGTTTCTCTTTGAACAACAGGGCTTGAAGTTTAAATCATAAAATGATCTACAACTCCCTGCTGTAAGCAACCTCTTTCCTGAGCTACCTGAGCCAGATTTGTCCCTCAAACATTCCTTCCTATTTTCCCAAAGGCTGCAGGCCTCAGAGACAGGAACAAATAATACAAAAAATAATAATAATAAAGTTTATTGATTTTATTATTCTATCTTATGAGTAGTCAAAATTATACAAATTAAAACATCAATGTGATACCATGTTTTATCCCTTCTCCCAGAGTAAAAATAGATAAAATTTTTTCTAGCAATTATGCACTGAACTGCATAAACATGAGGCCTATTGGTGGCACAATTTGGCCACAATATTATGGTACATCAAATTGTGGTACAGAATACACAATATTCTGTACCAGAATTTGATGATTTCTATTCAAGAATCCCTGAAAAAAATCTCATTTGTGAAAAATCATTTTATGGAAGCAATGAAAATTATTTAAAAAGGCTATTTGTACACAGATGTCATTCAACTCTCTATAATTAAAATTTTATCTTAAATAAGAAATAAACATTTCATAACATAATCATTGATTATTTAGTTATCAACTATAAAAATCTAAGTATGAAACCTATGATAGAAATGAAAAAATAATATGAAATATCACACTTTTATAAATATGCAGGATACTTTTTAGACAAGCATATACCAGGAATACCTAACATAGGTTGATATTACATTAATATATCTAGATTGTCAGAATTTTTGAAGTAAACATTCTGTAATATTCATATTACTTCTTTTTTAGGGGGAGGGGACAGAGTCTTGCTCTGTCACCCAGGTTGGAGTGCAGTGATGGCATCTCTGGTCACTGCAACCTCCGCCTCCCAGGTTCAAGCAATCCTCCTGCTTCAGTCTCCTGAGTAGCTGGGATTACAGACATGCACCACCATGCCCAGCTAATTTTTGTATTTTTAATAGAGGCAGGGTTTCACCAAGTTGACCAGGCTGGTCTGGAACCCCTGACCTCAGATGATCTGCCCACCTCTACCTCTCAAAGTGCTGGGATTACAGGGTGAGCCACTGCACCCAGCCTCATATTACTTCTTTATATTTTAAACTATGGTTTAATATATTTAGAGAAAAGCAAGACTTTGCCTCAAAGCAAAAAAACTTTATTGCCTTCTCAAATTTGTGATTTTCTGTACTTACACTTTCCAAAAGGTTTCTAGAGTCATTTTATACCCAAGGAATATATGTGAAATATCCTAAACCAGAACTGTCAATTTAAAAATATTTAATATGATACCTCCTTTCAAGTTTTATAAATACATGCCCATAAAAATTGTTTTCTCATTCCTGATTCTCTAAATATGTTACAATCCAAAACTAAGAAAAGCACTATAAAAAACAAAAGACAGATGGTTTTAAAAACACTATTATTTATATGTTGAGGTTATGCAAGAGGCAATATTTTAAATATTCTAAGTAAACCTTATGAATCATCTTAGTATGAGAGCAGAGAAAGAAAAAAAGGCTCAATGCTCCTCTAATTTTTAACAATGTATATTTAATAAAAACTGAATAGAAACTGTTCATATTTTTCATTTAAGCGAATTGTGTATTTGTTGACAAGGGGGTCAGATGACTAGATTTTTCCAATGATGACTTTTTCATTCTAGGTGATGATATTTAAAGACAATCTAAACATGACGTTTTTTATTACTAATCAGTTAGATTACTGTTGCTTCATGAGTGGTCCATAGGCCTCATAGATCAATTATGAAAAATGTTTTAAAAAATAAAAAGAAACTACATTTTGTCTCTAACACAAAAAGATAAAATATATTTTCTTTTTTGTTTTGTTTTGTTTTGTTTTTTCGTTATTTCTTCTTCTGGAACTCCCGAGGCTGCAGAGATTCAAAACCAGGAACAACAAGCAGTAAGTCTATTTTAATTATTTCTATTAGAGGCATGAACTACAATATATTCTGCAAAGGTCAATCTTATTAAATATGCCTCTGTCTAAAACCTAAGTATTTCATCTCCATAAAATAACCTAATAATATTTGCAAAAAAATGATTTCAGCAACAGGTGATATGAATCAACATTGATGTTTATCGGAAAGTTTTGTTTTCTTATGTAACCCAAGCCATGTATCTTTAGTTTTCATGTATATTTAGCAATATAAAATAATTATTTCAGCATTTCATATTGGGAGAAAATGAAAACATAAATTAAAGCTTAATATTTCCCCTTTCCACTTTTAAGACAAGAAAGAATCCTTCTCTGACCCCTCTTTGAATACTTCTCATACCTCCATATTTACTTCCCCTTTTGTTTCCCAAATATATTTGAATACATTTAAATATGTCTCCTTTTAGGAGAAATCTTTGCTTTATAGTATAATTTTGTTGATTTATTTCTAATCATATGGAAAGGTCTACTGACAAATTTTTAAACAGAGACAGATACATAGATATGGAAAATTCTTTATCTAATCTCTTGTAAAGAAAATTAAACCAAAAAAAATCTAAAATCTAAATCCAGGAATCTCTCTACATCACGTTATACTACCATTCTGCTATAATTAGTTTAGGAAAAAACAAATGTGTTCTTGGGCTAATTTTTAAATGAATAAAATGTGTGATCGATTACAAATATGTGGTAAGAATACATATGTGTGTGTGCCATTTTGCGTGTGGCTGCATGTGGTGCTTGTGCATAACATGTCAAAGTTCTTGATGAGATTTTTCTCTGTGTTGTACCTATAATATCCAACATATAGGATCACTTTCCATATATGCCCAGCTCTGGGCAATATGGTTTACATTAGGAATTAACTCATCTAATTTCTTTGAAACAAATATTATATTTATATCATCAAAATAATATTTTATAATATTGAAAATCATAAAGTGCAAAGGCAATGTACAAATCAACATCTTATAAAATAATATTGTTGCTGGGTTCCCTACTTCTAATATCCTACTCAATGGCAAATACTATATTATTTCAAATAATGTGGATTTAAGATATTTCCACATTTGTGTCTATAATAACAATATTCTGCATAATCTATTCTTTTTGCAGTGCCATGAGAATGATGAAAGACAATTATATCAGAAAATAGTTCCATATATCCCAATATATTATGTGCTGAATAGCTATCCATATTATAGAACCAATTGGTACCAAAATAGACAAGCTATAGCAATTAATACTCCATATGTGTCTCGCCCATATTATCCAAGCCCAGTTAGGCCACATGCCCAAGTTCCTCAGTGGCAATACCTGCCAAATATCCACACACCCACCGCAGTACGTCGCCCAAAACTACATCCATCATTTATTGCCATCCCCCCAAAGAAGATTCAGGATAAAATAATCATCCCTACCATCAATACCATCACTACTGTTGAGCCTACACCAACTTCTACCACTGTAACAATGGTGAAGAGGATAGTCACTCCAAAAGCTTCCTCAGAGTCCATCATCACAAGCACCCCTGAGACAACCACAGCCTCAGTTACTACACCTACGGCATAAAAACACTAAGGAAAGATCAAAGAAGACAACACAGGTAAATGAACAATAGATAAAATGAATAATTCTGACAAGAAGCGTGGATTGATCAATACAACCATAAATTCTAAAATAGTAAAAATGGATAAACTGAGTATGTTACAGAACCAGGCAAGACAAGATACTTACAATTTTACCTTGGTAAAACCATAGCATTGATATGCCAGATTCTGTTCCAACTAGAAATTTAAAGTAATTTTATTTGACCAAATGAAGATAATGGCAACTTTATTAACAAACTTTTCCTCACAATTGGTACACTCCTAGAATGTAATAGGTCTATTTCATCCTTATTCACACACAAACTATGACAGTAGAGCAAAACAGTAACACTTTCATGATTTTTATTTCAAAAATAATTTTTAGAAAAAGTTATATAGTATGAGTTTAAGTAAATTTTAATTCTGTAACAATTCTCTTGCACTCTCATTGTAGTATTAACAGAGTGAAAGGAAATGATATATTTTCTATGCATTCCTTTATTTCAGACATCATTTCTGAAATAATTCCTGAAGTTAAGCCTCTCAAATTTCTCCTATTTAAGATAAACCCATGGAAGAATTATAATGCTTAACTTGAAAAAACACATAAATGTTAAAAGGATGCTTTCAGAACACTGAATGTGGTGCAAAATGTTACTATTTATTACTTAGGCCAATGGATAATGGCAGAGTCTAAAATAATCTGAAACTTCTGAGAAGAATTTAAATGAAGATAAAGATTAATAAAGCAGAAAATATCCAAAGAGTGTAAAACAGTTTCAGGAGAAAGTTATAAAATTTTGAGTGCCTTTGCAACAAATGTTTTCAATCCATAAGATGTCTACATGTTGTATGACCTAAAATACCAGACAATGGTCTGTGATATGATGGAACTACCATTAGCCCAGAGAAGTTTGCTTCTTTCATCTTCTTGCTTAAAGACTATAGGCTGGTCATTACTTTCTCTGAACTTTTATTTTCTCATAATTCTGGTCGCTATGAGGCTCAAGTGAGAATGCATATGTGAAAGAATTTTTTTAAAACTGATCAATCTGTAAAATGTCATATATTAGAAAAGATAAAGTAAAATTAATAAATATTAACATTTATTTTTAACCAATATCCTACGTCTTCACTAAATAACAACCGTACATAATTATGTCTATTGATTCCCATAGTAACCATATGATATTATTCCTATCTCAAATTTAGGAATTAAAAACCAGTTAAGACTGAGGATGTTAAGTCAATTATTACAGCTAGAAAGTGCAAAATGAGAGGCAAACCCAACTTGTTTAATTTCAGATAGTGGGGCTTAATTACTATGTCATCTATTTTTATGTGGTTTGTCTAACTTGCCAAAAAAAAAAAAAAAAAACAGGGAAAATACACCGTGATTTCCTTAGACTAGCATATGTGTAAATTGTGCTATTTAGTTGCTATTCAACAGGATCTGCTAAGAAAAAGAGAATAAGAGCTGGTAAAACAGTTGGCTTATTATATTTTGGAGAACAAAATAAGAAAATTAATAAAGACAATATGAAAGTTAAGTTATTTAATATGTAGTTACATATTTTACTGATTCAAAATATAAAGAAGCGTGTAAAAGACAGTTTTTTCGTAAATATTACATAATGTCTATTATTTTCAGTTTACTATATGCCAATTTTAAATATTTAATCTGATTAACTTCTTGGATACAGACATAAAAGAAAAATTATGGATGCTAAATAAATATGTATCCTGAGAACTTTAACATACTATGAATAAACTTCTAAAATCTCATTGTTTTCATAGGACTTGCTGAAACCAAATGACTACTTCACACTCTCCTTCAGCCATCTGTCTGCCTTCAGTCAACAGAAAATGTGATGTTCACAGATTCTGCTCTTCTCTCCTTGTATTTTACATTTATGCCACATTCAATATTTTGATTCTTGCACAATAAAGCCAACTGATTGCAACTTATTCTTTGAGAGGAGTTTGTAAAGGTAGCTCAAGGATCTCCAAAACCTTGAAATTCTGTGGCAAATTTAGTGTGAGTTAGAGTACACAAATTTACCTGAAGGCAGGGTTCATAGCTTCATCAGTTCCTCAAACTGGTTCATGGTCTGACACGAAAGATTTCTCCTCTAGGATGACAGTGGGACCAGCAAAGAGCTAAGCCATGGTATTCCAATCCTGGGGACCACAGAGTGACTCTTGAGAGCATGGGAACTCTAGGGTTAGCACTAAATTTAAGTGCCCAAATGTATTGCTAATGTTAGTCTAAATAATTCCTAAGAGCTAATTCTGGGCACAAGCAAATTACAAATTTCCATAACTACAAACACAGATACATTGCAAAACTATAGATGTTGCCAGGGACTCTAGACATGCATGGCCAGATTTCTCCATACTGGAAGCCACAGTCTGACATCTGTTCAAACACACACAGACACATACAAACACACACACACACACACACACATCACACACTAGAAAGCTTCTAGAATTCAGGTATTTCAGTCTGGAAAAACTAATGAATATTTAAAGTCCAAGGATATGACAGAGTTGTTTTCTTAAATATTGCAAAGAAAATCAGGTCACTTTCATGCTTGGTCTATATTTAACACATCATGCCAGAAAAAATAAAAATCACTCAACCCTTGCAAAATGTTTACTGGTCACCTATCTAATCTTTTGCTGTAACGCCCAACAGATGTGCTATTATTAAGAGTGATTCAGTCTTTTACCTGCTCTCTCACTCAAATGGAGAATCTGGAATAGAGACATGAAAGGAATATGACATGGCTAGCCCTCATTTGCTATGATCATTAATGATATTATTAATTTCTTGAAAAACAAAGTAAATATGTGGAAGAGGCAAAAATTTACATTATTAATTTAAAATCTTATCACCTATTATATAAGATATTATAAGAATTGTTATGATACAAACAATAATAATATCTGATAACAATAAGCAATCAGCAGTTATAAAGTACATATTATTTACCAGTCAATCTTCTATTTGATTAAATGTATTTACTCATTTAATATGTACCCCAGAACTTAAAAAATAAAATTAAGAAACAAGGCCACTTTACATGGCAGCAATGAAAATATCACATGATAACTAATTAAGAGTTTCACTCAGTAATATCATTTCCTAGAGTGCAGAGAAAGTCAACAATTATAACACCAGACAACAGAAAAGAAAAAAAGCAGTTGACCAGTCCAAAACTCTCCTGCCTGGACATTACAAAAGATCTCCATCCACCCACCTCAATAGGAAGTTACATGGGTTCATATGCTTTTGTATCATCACAATGTAAATACACAAAGAGCTTTATCTTTACCTTTGAGTGCCCAAAACAAAAATCCATGCCTGTCAAATCTGTATCCTCCTTTGTTTTAACAAAGAAGACAGCTAATTATCTTCAATTGATAAGTGAATAATTAAAGAAAAAAATCTGTCCAAAGTCTATAAGTCAGGCCTAAGCAAAGCACTAGCATCATTTGCACCAAACTCATCGACTCCAACTTGGCAAATTTATCTCTCATAAACATGCGGGACCCTGCAAACCACAGTCATAAACCAAAATTTATGACAAGGTCATCAAGCATTGAAGACATTGCAACTGGTGCCCCGACCAGTATAATCTCCACTGTCCTTAGAGCTACAATTAATTTAGCCATAATCACTTGTACCATATCCAAAAGTAAAACCTCTATGACATTAGCTAAAACTACTTCAACTGCAATTCAGGGATCAGATGCAACCACCAGCATACCTAAAGCTATTCTCAATCACTGCTACCACAACCCTAATGACATCAATCGCCAACTCAGCAATGTGGTAGTCTGATGTAGCAGGTTGCATCACAGTGCCTACTTCCACTGCAACTGCCCCAGCATCTGTCCAGCCTCTGAAGCTGCTTCAATGGAATCCACACTCCAAGGGTCTGCCTCTCCCAGTGCCACAACCTCCACCAACCCAAGGGCTGGCTCCACCACCTTGATAGCCTGTGCTTTCACCGTTGCTTCTGATTTTACCACAGAAAACGTAGAAGCTGAAAAAAACATGGTGAATGATGCCACCCACAGATGATTCCACCACTCAAGCTGCTTCTACAACGTTAGCAAACACAGGTTCCACATTCCCTGTGGAATGTGCTTCCACCACTGCTGCTGCCACAGTCTCCACACCTGTTAGAGACACAACTGCAATAGTTACCACAACCCTAGGGATTGGTGCCACCGCCAGTGAATGTACCATATCTACATCCTTCAGTGTCACAACTCCCACTTTTGCTACCCCCACAGCTCTGTCATGTGCTACAATCTCATCCTCAGAATCTTCCGCTTCCAATTCTATCACTGAAGATAGCATCAATACCCAGGCCTCCAAATTGATAACTAAAGAGGATAAAGTCATCATTTGATGACACATCGCTACAGATGTCAACTGTACCTTATTTACTATTACATTCGTATTAGATATATAATATATCCAAATTAAATTTTTGGTAGATTGTATCAGATGGGGTTCAAGATTCTTTTTGTTTTTTCCATGGAGATATTTAATTGATCATGATTAATTTATTGAAAGGGGAATCTGTTTCTGTTTCTTTTTCCTTTGTCATAAATCAGAAAATTACATTTACGTTCCTCTATTCCACTGATCTAATTGACTATTCTTGCACAAATAGCATAATGGCCTAATTACTATATATAAACAAAAAAATTGTTAACTGGTAGTATAAGTTACTGAGTTATTGGCTCTGCATTTTTATATAAACTTAAGAATTGAACTACCAGTTACAAAATGGTGTACAGTTCAGTTTGGGGAGAATTCACATTTTAAAAATATTGTCTTCCAATTCATGAAAATGGTAGATCTCTCTGCTTTATTAGGTCATTTTAAATCTGCTTTATAATTGTGATAGGCAGAATAATACTTACCCCCAAAGGATATTTATACCCTAATTCTTGGAACCTGTAAATATTGTATCCTTCATATTAAAAGGAACTTTGCAGATGTAATTAAAGTTTAGAACCTTAAAGTAGGAGGATTATCATAGATTACTCAAGTGAGCCCTAATCACATTAGTCCCTAAAACTGGAAAAGAAAGGCAGAAAAATGAATCAGAGAGATATGACATGAGAAGGACCATCTGGCTTTGAAGGTGGAGGAAAGGGACAAGTCAAGAAATGCACAAACTTCCAAAAACTAAAATTCCCCAATTTACAACTAAAACAAAAACAACGTGAACCTCTTAGTTGTATAACCACAAGGAACTGTTCTGTCAGCAACTTGAATGACCAGGAAACATTCTCCTCCAGGGCCTTCAGAAAGGAATGCAGTCTGCTGAGACCTTTGTCTTAGTCTGCTAAAACTCACACTAGACTTCTGACTTTAAGAACTGTAATATAATAAATTTGTGTTTGTGGTAATTTTTTATGGGACAACAGAGAACTAATACAGCAAAGTTTCATATTTTTCAGTGTAGAGTTTTAACGTATTTCATTAGATTTAGTAGATATTTGATTTTTGTATTAGAAATGATATTTTTAAATTTTATATTTTCATTGCTGATATATAGAAATATCATTGATTTCATGTGTTGACCATGTAATATAGTGATGCTTAGTAATGCTGATAATTTTCCTAAACATTCATCTAAATCTTTTACAGACACAAATCTGCAAATTATGAGAATTTTACCTTTGTTCAGTCTTTTTTCTTTAATTCCTTACTGCTCTAGCTAGGACCTCCACCACAATACTTTGTAGAAGTGACCATCAAGCATATATTGTTATGCAGCAATAGAAAATAATACAAAATTTGATACTTAGAAGTACATAAATACTCAAAAATGTGGAAGTGGCTTTGAAAGCAGGCAGTGAATAAAGGCTAGAAGTATATTAAGAAGCATGTCAGAGAAATCCTAAATTTCCTTGAGCAGACTCTTAGTAGAAATGTATGGACTTTAAGGTCACTGCTGGTGATAGGTCAGAAAAAAGTGAGGTACATGTTCTTGGAAACTGGAGGAAGGTATCTTTGTTTCCTGAAGCTGCTGGGAAAGTGGAAATGGACCTAATGAATTGCATGATCTAGATAAGAAGATTTCCAAAGCATTAAAAGTATGCCTGGCTTCTTGCTGCTGACAATAAAATAGAAAAACAACAGAAGTAATTATAAACTGAAGGACAAACTGTTAAGAGGAGTCTGGATTTAATTGCTTTTAAAATTCTCGGCCTTTCTTGACAGGAAGATATGCTAAATTTATGAAATGGCTTCCAAAGTTCAAATTAAAGCCACTGTCAGAAACATTGATCTAGCTGTAAAGCCAAGGGTATGCCTTTAATATCTGTTAAGACCTCAGGAAGCTCAAAGTTACTACAAAGTACTATTCAATCACACAGAGAATGCTTTGTAAGAAAGAAAGAGAAAGAGAGGAAGATTTGTTTCCTTTCAAATTTTCTACTCTCAAATCATTTTTACACTGCCCTGTTTTCCTAAACTTGACATCTTAAGACAGATGAGTAAGCTGGTCTGAAATTCCCTTCTCTCATTATTGGATATAAATCACATGTCAGAAATTCTTCTGCTTTTTAAAAATCAACCTAACAGAAGCACATCCAGGGTCATATGAAAATCCCCAAGAATTTGATAGGAATACTTCCAGGTATTTAACATTTTATATAAACTTGATTGGTATTTAAATATGAAATAGTTAATAATCTCTTTTCTCCTTATAAATAACATGATGATAAATAATGCTTTTTATTTAGGATAACAAGAAGCTTGGTCTACTTTCCTAAAACTTTCTAATATCCTTGAATTCACATTGGAGAAGACATGAATAATTTTAATATAAACATTAAGCTTATAATGTTATATGATAAAAAGTCCACATAAGGATCTTTCTTACACAATTATTGAATTTAAACTCAAATTTGGGGAATATGCACACCAAAGTCCTTAGCTTCTGACATCCTTTCTACTAAGTTCCAATATTCGATCAAAATAAAAACATAAATTGGAACTCCTAAAATAATATTGACTTCATAGAATATGTATTTAGTGTAAAAGAGAAAGAAAAATTTTATTATGAGCCAAGTCAGTATAACACAAGTATACATAATTTTTGTTAACTTTAAAGAGATTACCCCAATTCTCAGAAAAAACAATATTGCATATTATTGTTGTGCAGTGCTTATTTTGATATTGATTTTCACGCAGGCACCCAGTGCTTTAACTGCAGCCAAGCTCTGACTTCCTATCTTTGTGAAGTTCTTGGAAAAAAAGATGAATGAAGGAATTTTGTCCACAAGAAATGGCTGAGTGGAAGCATACTTGCTCTGTTAATCAGAGATCAATCAATCACAGCCACTTTTTTTTGTTTGTGGTACCTCTTTCCAATAAATCATTATTCCCTCATGGCAGGAACTGGGTCTGTCCTGTTTCCTACCGAATCCACAATGCCTACTAAAAATGAATACTCAATAAATATCTATTGAATAAATAAACAAAGTTGTCGTTAGAAGTTCAGGAATGATGAGTTTAAAAATACATTAAACATATTTATTAATAAAAAATTATTAGAAGAATTCAATGCACAAGTAAGTTAAGTCTTAATATTTTTACACAGTGCTACAGAGTTTGCAAAGCATTTCCATGAATATTCTAATTCAATTTGACATCAACTTATTCTGGTAAATAGTAAATGAATTATTCTCTTTCTATAGGTGAGAAACATGGCATTTATATATAAGTTGACCAAGCTCACATAGTAATAAAATGACAGAGCTGAGAGTCAAACCTGGGCATTATGATCCCAAGTTCAGTGTTCCTTTTTACTATTCTAGGGATGCCTTACAAACATTTTTGCATTTTTGTTCGTAAGTACACTGGTGATTTCTCAAGGGTAAGTTATTCAGAACAAGCACATGTACCATTGTTCTGGTGTATGGTATAACATAGATGAATATGTGAAAATAATAAATAAATCACTGTGGAATTAAGACATCTATTATGCCAAATGAAAATGACCTACATTTCTCATATGCATGGCCACACCAATTGAAAAAGTATACAGAAAGTAGATTAGTCGATAATGTAATGTGTACTGTCTAAAATTTGGGAGATTCTAAGTCCAATGGGTTGTAAGGAGTTGGAATGGGTGTGCAGTAGTGTAGACATATTTCACAAATTCCCCTAGCATAGGAACGTTGAGCTTAAGTTCTCAAATGTGTTTAATCCAATGGAGAAAAGATTATTTATATCCTCTTATTGTTATTGCAGATATTGGTTTATCCTTCAATTCTATTAAATTTTAGAATATTGAAGAAAACTATAAAAATGTACTTGATCAATTTCCAAAAATTCTGAGACATTTGACAATATGTTTGTTATTCTGTAACTGCAAATAAGAAATTAAACCATAGTTTTCTTAAGATGAGTAACAAACATAGAAGCCATAGTATTAATTTATGAAGCTTCTTAACTGTCATATTTAATTATTACTCTCTCCAAGTAAAAAAAGAAGATAAAGGTCTCAATGCTCTTAGAAGAAAAAATTCAAAGAACAAATTCTTCACTGAATTCATTCTTAAGTGAAATAATCCACGTCTGCCTTTTTATTTTTCCTAGCTCCCTCTCCCTACCACAACCAATAGGGAAAATTAGGAGGGGCATAGGAAAGGCAGAGTTTCCTTATTAAATGGAGGAAGCATTAGAATAATTATCTTTACATCTGCAGATACCAAGTCTTAGAGAGTCAGTGGCTGGGTCAAAAAGAAGCAAGTCCTGACCAGCATTCAAAGGAGGCACCCCTCTCAAGGTAATTGTATTGATAGCCCCAAGTTCATCTATGGCACCCTTACTCTGGAATTTTTATTAATGGAATCTTTATTAATGCCTGGTTTCTTAATCAATAAGAGTCTGGGGGCACCAATGAACTCAATTTTGGACAGGCTTGGTTAAAGGTACAGTGGTACAGCCAGGGATTTCCACAAACCAGTTGGATACACAAGTCTTGATCAATAAACTTAGATGCTGTTTCCAAGTGGACACAGGAGCTCATACCAGGATATTGCTCTAAAGTGAGGAAAAACAGGGCTGATATCAGAACCCGATGTGGGTGGGAAAGGAAAAAACATCCCTGAAGGAACTTAAGAAAGGTATCAGAGATGTATGAAGAAAGCCAGGAGATGGTGGTTTCACAGAGTCCAAGAGAAGAGGAAAGAACTTCTTGTCAAACTTCAGAATTTCCTCCTGTAAGATAATATCTTTGACAACAAACACATTATTAACTAATTTTATTGGAGCTGTTCCAACATGTAGGTAGAAAAAAAGCTTTATTGCAGTGGTTTTGTGAAATAGGGGTATGTAAAGGTCTTTGAGAAAAAAAATAGCATCACAAACAAAACACATGCACACACAATATGGGTAAGACTAAGGGAAAGATGACTGAAGGACAGCAAGAGGTAGGGTTATACAGAGCCTTGTAAGACACTTGAAGGTTTTGGGTTTCTAATTTTTTTTTTTTTTTTTTTTTGATTTAGGATAAAAGGTAATAAGAAACTAATGAAAGGTTTTAACCAGGCAACTAGAAAAATCAAAGTTATATTTTTTAAAAATTACAATGATTAAAAGCAAGGGCTCTGGATCACTTAAGAGACTATTTGGGTAATCATGAGAAGGAAAATTTCAGTAGGTCAAGGACATTGCATTATTCTTCCTTATAGGCCCATCCCCTAGAACAATACCCAGCATGTAATAGATAATCATTAAGTATTTGCTGAGTTAAGGATTGGCCCAGGTGAGATATGATGTTAAATTGGATAGGATGCTGCTAATGAAGATGATCAGAGGTGAACTGATTCAAATAACTATCTAGAAAATAAAATGTAGAGAGGCTTTAGTGACTGATGGACATGGGAGGACATAAAAGTCAAGACTGACCCAGGATTCCAGATACTACTACTGGGTGAATAATATACCATCTACTGGAAGGGAGAACACAGGAAGGTATTCTGTTTTATGGGGAAATATCATGATGTAAACTGATTCAGACTCAGAGAAAAACACCAAGTGGTTTCAAATTTTTCTGATTATGGTTCTAAAATGGATCTGTTGGTATCAAGGCCAGTGAAAATGATTACCTCATCATCACGGTCACAAGCTACATGCTATTAAGAGATTTTGTGAAAATTAACTATACTGAGCTTCCCTAAAGTCATCCCTAAATTAACTACAGGCCACCTTTGCTTTCTCTTTTTCTTTCACAAAATTCTGGTACCAGAAGCACTTTGTTCTGTATACTTGTCCTAATAATCTGGCACCATACAAATAGTGTCCATTTTTCACCAGTACAACTGTCATATTAGGAAATCAACGTTGTGTTCCTCAGAATTAGACCAGCACAGGTCAGAAATAGGTTTGACTATTTAATATATTTCATCGTTATTTGTAAGTCATCTAACAATGATGACTTATCAATTACCCTTGTAATTTAGTCTAATTTAATTTATTTTCTTCCAGTTCTATGGATTATGCAGGTTTCCCAGGTCTGTTTCCAAGTATTGGGTTTTTGATAAAGATGTTATAGTCTGTAGATAACTACTAGCTGAACTTTCTGTTGGGAGAATAAAGTCTGAGACTTCCTATTTCACCATCTTTCTCTATTTTAAGTTTATGTTGTAATTTATTGTATATTAAAATACATTCAAAACCAAAACCCCTCCACATCTGAAGAACAGACCAGCTACTACAACTAAAATGGAAATACAAAAGAGTAAGTGATTCAATGCCTCACTTGGTAATATCTTCTATTCTTTGCCCCTGCAGTTCAGTGAGTGTCAGCAATCACAGCATCAGGCAACGGGAAAGACACTCAATAGTTGAGCAGTCCAAAGCTCCCCTTCCAGGACATCACAAAGCATCTTTATTTACCCAGCTCTCAGGGAAACCTCAAGCCCATTCTCATGCCTCTGCCTCACCTGTCCATAGATCCCTCAAAAAGGCTTCATTGTCACCTTTCAGTACACAAAAATCATAGTCTCTACCTGCTAGGGCTGCATACCTTTCTGTACCAACTAACAAAGCACCCAGAGCAGCCAGTCAATCAACCTCTAATTCTAGGATATCAAGTAAAAAGAAAGTACCTGTCCAGTCATCACAAAGTGTGCAAGTTAAACCTAAGGAAAGTACATTGACCACTCTCAAGAAAGGATTGACTTCCCATTCATCTAGACTAACATGACAAAACACCCCACTGAGGGCAAGCAAAACTCTGAAACAGCCTAAAAAAAGTCAATGGAAAATGGCCAAGAAACAGTCAAAATGGACCCCAGCAGCACCAAAAGCAATTTCAGCTACAAAGAAAAGTCCAAAATATCCAAGAAAATCCAGTCCATGCCAGCTAAGAAACAATTAAAACAACCCACAATTAGAGAAGCTCCAAAAACATCTCAACTTAAGAAAAAATCTCTAAATACTTCTAAAATTGCTTCCTCTACATCATTCCAAAAATAATCATCTAAGTCCACAGCAATAAAAACTTCCCCTAGAGGAGGATCCAAGATGGCCGTTTAGGAACAGCTCAGGATTGCAGCTCCCAGTGAAAGTGCAGAGGGTGAGTGGACGCTGCATTTTTATTGCCCACAGACTAGGAAATTCCCAGGCAGAGGAGCTCCACGGTCGCCAGCGCGGCTGTTTCGGCCAGCGCCGCTGCTTTGCCCCGCCCAGCTGCTTTGTCGGCACCCCGGAGCAGCGGTTCTCCGTACAAAATACACCGGTCTGGGTGCCCTTTTGGCTGGCGATTGGAGGTACGGGAAGTTGCCCATTCCCCGGTTCAAAAAGGGGACTGAGCAGAGAACCAGGACAGTAGATTCCAGGGCAAAAAAAAAAAAAAAAAAAGCGCCACAAACCTCAGTGCCGCTGTTTAAGCCAGCGCAGTGAGTGGCCGCAGGGGAAAACAAACAGACCCCGCCGCCTCTTCAACAGGCGACTGGAACACCAACTTAAAAAAGGCTCTGACGCAGGGAGCCAGGTGATCAGGCTCGGCTGGTCCCACCCCCACAAAAGAACAGCAACCACAAACTCTGGATTGAGAGTTTCACAGCAAGCACAGCTGAACCTGGGACGGTCCAGCTCTGTCGGGGAGAGGCGTCCGCCATTACCGAGGCAGCTTGCCAGGACGGAGCTAGTCGACCAATGCTGAGGCAGCCCGCCGTTGCCAAGGCAACCTGCCATTGCTGAGGCAGCCCGCCATTCCCAAGGCAACCCGCCACAGCAGAGAGACTCCGCCTCAACAGAGGCCGGCCACCATCGCCAAAGCAGTTCTAACTACACCCATATAAACAGGACTGCAGGGAAGTTCACTCGGCAGCGGGGCGGAGCCCACAGCAGCTCAGCAAAGCCTCTATAGGCCGACAATGACTAGGCTGCCTCCTTGCTGGGCTGGGCAGGTCTGAAGGAAAAAAAAAAAAAAAAGAAGGCAGCTGCATAACAGAAATTCATAAATAAAGCCCTAAATCCCTGGGACAGAGCACCTGGGAACAAAAAGCAGTTTATGAGTTCTGCTGCAGCAGACCTAAAAGTACCTGCCCAGCAGCTCTGAATGAACAATAGAGCTCACAGCTCACCATTTGAGCTCCTATAAAAAAGAGACTGTCTCCTCAAGCAGCTCCCTGTCCCCTATATACCCAAAGAGACACCTCATAAAAGAGAGATCAGATTGACACTAGGTGGGTATCCTTCTGGGACAAAGATGGCAGAAGAAGAAAACTGCTAACAACCCTTACTGGTCAGCAGCTGCTGCAGGTGAACCCCAGGCAATCAGGGCCTGGAGTGAACCTCAGCAGACCTACAGCAGAGGGGTCAGACTGTCAGAAGGAAAACCAAGAAACAGAAATAACCTCATCATCAACAAACAGAACGTCAATCTGAAAGATTTGAGACCCAATCTGAAAGCCAGCAACTACAAAGTCGACAGGTGGATAAATCCTTAAAGATGGGAAGAAACCAGCACAAAAAGGATGAAAACACCCGAAACCAGAACACCTCTCCTCCTACAACGGATCACAACTCCTCACCAGCAAGGGAACAAGGTTGGAGGGAGAACGAGTGTGATGAAATGACAGAATCAGACTTCAGAAGGTGGGTAGTAAGAAACTTCTGTGAACTTAAAGAACATGTTCTAACCAAATGCAAAGAAACTAAGAACCTTGAAAAAAGATTTGACGAAATGATAACGAGAATGGACAAAATAGAAAGGAATATAAGTGAATTGATGGAGCTGAAAAACGCAACACGAGAACTTCGTGAAGCATGCACAAGTATCAACAGCTGAATTGACCAAGCAGAAGAAAGGATATCAGAGGTCGAAGAGCAACTCAATGAAATAAAATGGGAAGGCAAGACTGGAGAAAAAAAGGGTAAAAAGGAATGAACAAAGTCTCCAAGAAATGTGGGACTATGTGAAAAGACCTAATCTACGTTTGATAGGCATACCTGAATGCGACGAAGAGAATGAATCCAAGCTGGAAAATACTCTTCAGGATATTATCCAGGAAAACTTCCCCAACTTAGCAAGGCAGGCAAACATTCAAGTCCAGGAAATACAGAGAACACCACAAAGATATTCGTCAAGAAGAGCAACCCCAAGGCACATAATTGTCAGATTCACCAGGGTCGAAATGAAGGAGAAAATACTAAGGGCAGCCAGAGAGAAAGGTCGGGTTACCCATAAAGGGAAGCCCATCAGACTCACAGCAGATCTCTCAGCAGAAACCCTACAAGCCAGAAGAGAGTTGGGGCCAATATTCAACATCCTTAAAGAAAAGAACTTTCAACCCAGAATCACCTATCCAGCCAAACTAAGCTTCATAAGTGAAGGAAAAATAAAATCCTTTGTGAACATGCAAGTACTCAGAGATTTCGTCACCACCAGGCCAGCTCTACAAGAGCTCCTGAAAGAGGCTCTACATGTATCAAGGAACAAAAAGTACCAGCTCAACTAAAGGGCAAAACACCCAGCTAGCACCAAAATGGCAGTATCAAATTCACACATAACAATATTAACCCTAAATGTAAACGGACTAAATGCCCCAATCAAAAGACACAGACTGGCAAATTGGATAAAAAGACAAAACCCATCAGTGTGCTGTATCCAGGAAACCCATCTCACTTGCAAGGATACATAAAGGCTCAAAATAAAGGGATGGAAGAAGCTTTACCAAGCAAATGGAGAGCAAAAAAAGCAGGAGTTGCAATTCTCACCTCTGGTAAATTACACTTTAAAGCAACAAAGATCATAAGAGACAAAGAGGGACATTACATAATGGTAAAAGGATCAATGCAACAAGAAGAGCTAACGATCCTAAATATATACGCACCCAATACAGGAGCACCCAGATACAAAAGGCAAGCTCTTAATGACTTACAAAGAGACTTAGACTCCCACACAATAATAGTGGGAGACTTTAACACCCCATTGTCAACATTAGACAGATCAACCAGACAGAAAATTAACAAGGATATCCAGGACTTGGACTCAGACCTGGACCAGGCAAACCTAATAGACATTTACAGAACTCTCCACCCCAAATCCACAGAATATACATCCTTCTCAGTACCACATCACACCTACTCTAAAATTGACCACATAATTGGGAGTAAATCACTCCTCAGCAAATGCAAAAGAACGGAAATCGTAACAAACAGTCTCTCAGACCACAGTGCAATCAAGTTAGAACTCAGAATTCAAAAACTAACCCAGAACCACACAGCTTCATGGAAACTGAACAACTTGCTCTTGAATGTTGACTGGATAAACAATGAAATGAAGACAGAAATAAAGATGTTCTTCGAAACCAACGAGAATGAAGACACAACATACCAGAATCTCTGGGACACATTTAAAGCAGCCTCTAGAGGAAAATATATAGCAATAAGTGCCCACATGAGAAGCAAGGAGAGATCAAAAATTGACACCCTATCGTCAAAACTGAAAGAGCTAGAGGAGAAAGATCAAAAAACTCAAAGTCTAGCAGAAGACAAGAAATAGCTAAGATCAGAGCAGAACTGAAGGAGATAGAGACACAAAAAATCCTTCAAAAAATCAATAAATCCAGGAGTTGGTTTTTTGAAAAGATCAACAAAATAGACAGACCACTAGCCAGATTAGTAAAAAAGAAAAGAGAGAATAACCAAATTGATGCAATAGAAAACGATAAAGGGGATATCACCACAGATTCCACAGAAATTCAAACCATCATCAGAGATTATTACAAACAACTCTATGCACACAAACTAATAAACCTGGAAGAAATGGATAAATTCCTGGACACTTGCCTCCTACAAAGCCTAAACCAGGAAGAAGCTGAAACCCTGAACAGACCCATAACAAGGTCTGAAGTTGAGGCAGCAATTAAGAGCTTACCACCCAAAAAAAGCCCAGGTCCAGATGGGTTCACAGCTGAATTCTACTAGACGTACAAAGAGGAGCTGGTACCATTCCTTCTGAAACTATTCCAAACAATACAAAAAGAGGGAATTCTTCCCAAATCATTTTATGACACCAACATCGTCCTGATTCCAAAACCCGGCAGAGACTCAACAAGAAAAGAAAACTTCAGGCCAATATCCATGATGAACATAGATGCAAAAATCTTCAATAAAATACTGACAAGCCGATCGCAACAGCACATCAAAATGCTTATCCACCATGATCAAGTAGGCTTCATCCCAGGGATGCAAGGCTGGTTCAACATACGCAAGTCTATAAACGTAATTCACCACATAAACAGAACCAAAGACAAAAACCACATGATTATCTCAATCATGAGAAGGCCTTTGACAAAATTCAACAGCCCTTTATGCTAAAAACCCTCAATAAGGTAGGTATCGATGGAACGTATCTCAAAATAATAAAAGCTATTTATGACAAACCAACAGCCAATATCATACTGAATGGACAAAAACTGGAAGCATTCCCCTTGAAATGTGGCACCAGACAAGGATGCCCTCTCTCACCACTGCTATTCAATATAGTATTAGAAGTTCTATCCAGAGCAATCAGGCAAGAAAAAGAAATAAAGGGCATCCAAATAGGAAAGGAGGAAGTCAAATTGTCTCTATTTGCAGACGACATGATTGTATATCTAGAAGACCCCATCGTCTCAGCCCCAAACCTCCTGAAACTGATAAGCAAGTTCAGCAAAGTCTCAGAATACAAAATCAATGTGCAAAAATCACATGCATTCCTATACACCAATAACAGACTTAAAGAGAGCCAAATCAAGAACAAACTTCCATTCACAATTGCCACAAAGAGAATAAAATACCTAGGAATACAACTAACAAGGAACATAAAGGACCTCTTCAAGGAGAACTACAAGCCACTGCTCAATGAAATAAGAGAGGACACAAACAGATGGAGAAACATTCCATGTTCATGGTTAGGAAGAATCAATATCGTGAAAATGGCCATACTGCCCAAAGTAATTTACAGATTCAATGCTATCCCCATCAAGCTACCAATGACCTTCTTCACAGAACTGGAAAAAAACACCTTAAACTTCATATGGCACGAAAAGAGAGTCCGCATAGCCAAGTCAATTCTAAGCAAAAAGAACAAAGCAGGGGCATCACACTACCAGACTTCAAACTATACTACAAGGCTACAGTAATCAAAACAGCATGGTACTGGTACCAAAACAGAGATATAGACCAATGGAACAGAACAGAGGTCTCAGAGGCAACACAATGTATCTACAACCATCTGATCTTTGACAAACCAGACAAAAACAAGCAATGGGGAAAGTATTCCCTGTTCAATAAATGGTGTTGGGAAAGCTGGCTAGCCATGTGCAGAAAGCAGAAACTGGACCCCTTCCTGACACCTTACACTAAAATTAACTCCAGGTGGATTAAAGACTTAAACATAAGACCTAACACCATAAAAACCCTAGAAGAAAATCTAGGCAAAACCATTCAGGACATAGGTGTAGGCAAGGACTTCATGACCAAAACACCAAAAGCATTGGCAACAAAAGCCAAAATAGACAAACGGGACCTAATCAAACTCCACAGCTTCTGCACGGCAAAAGAAACAGTCATTAGAGTGAATCGGCAACCAACAGAATGGGAAAAAATTTTTACAGTTTACCCATCTGACAAAGGGCTGATATCCAGAATTTACAAAGAACTAAAACAGATTTACAAGAAAAAACTAACAAGCCCATTCAAAAGTGGGCAAAGGATATGAACAGATACTTTACAAAAGAAGACATACATGAGGCCAACAAACATATGAAAAAATGCTCATCATCACTGGTCATCAGAGAAATGCAAATCAAAACAACATTGAGATACCATCTCACACCAGTTAGAATGGCGATCATTAAAAAATCTGGAGACAACAGATGCTGGAGAGGATGTGGAGAAATAGGAACACTTTTACACTGTTGGTTGGAGTGTAAATTAGTTCAACCATTGTGGAAGACAGTGTGGTGATTCCTCAAGGACCTAGAAATAGAAATTCCATTTGACCCAGTAATCCCATTACTGGGTATATATCCAAGGATTACAAATCGTTCTACTGTAAGGACACGTGCACACAAATGTTCATTGCAGCACTGTTTACAATAGCAAAGACCTGGAACCAACCCAAATGCCCATCGACGATAGACTGCATAGGGAAAATGTGGCACATATACACCATGGAATATTATGCAGTCATCAAAAACGATGAGTTTGGGTCCTTTGTAGGGACATGGATGAACCTGGAAACCATCATTCTCAGCAAACTGACAGAGGAGCAGAAGATCAAACACCACATGTTCTCACTCATAGGCGGGTGTTGAACAATGAGAACACATGGACACAGGGAGGGGAGCACTACACACTGGGGTCAGTTGGGGGGAAATAGGGGAGGGACGGTGGGGGGTGGGGAGCTGGGGAGAGATAGCAAGAGGAGAAATGCCAGATGTAGGTGATGGGGAGGAAGGCAGCAAATCACCCTGCCACGTGTGTACCTATGCAACAATCTTGCATGTTCTTCACATGTACCCCAAAACCTAAAATGCAATAAAATAAATAAATGGGGAAGAAAAAAAGAAAGAAAGAAATATCTTCTAAAACCCTAAACAAAAAAAAAAAAAAAAAACTCCCCTAAAACTACTTCAACCCTCAAAAAAGAACTAAATTTAAAAATACTTCATCCTCATCTGCAAAACAAATATTATATCAAGAAACAGTAGCTAAATCAGCCCCCCAGACAACATTAGCCAAAAAGAAATCTCAAAATCAACAAAAAATAAAAAAAAAAAGATGTGGCTAACTCCAGTCAAAAAAGATCCAATGAAGGCACCAGGAACAAGAGAAGCTTCCAAAGCCAAAAAGAAAAATCTAACTAAATCCAAAAAGGTAGCACCTACACCTGCCAAGAAAAAGCTAATTCAGCCAGTCAGTTACAATGAAAATGAGACATCTATAGCCAAAAATAAAATGTTAAAGAAACCGCAAAAAACCTTTACTGCACCTGCCAAGAAACAAGTGAACCAGCCTAAAGCATTTAAATCAGTACTAAACACACAACCAGCCTCTAAGAAAATACCAATTAAATCTAAGAGTTCCTTATCTCAAAGTGCCAAGAAGCAGTCAAATAAGGCAAAAGATGATAAACCTCCAGTTCTCAAAAACACTGTGGTCAAAAAGAAAATCTTAGAAAATCCTAAACTATTTTGATCTATACCAGCAAAAAAACAGAATCAGATGAGTCGAACCAAACCAGGTAAAAAAGCAGCTCTCACCAAAAAGAAAAATATAAAGAAACCTAAAAAGTCTTTGTCTAAATCTACCAACAAACAACAAAAGCAGTCACTAGCACAGCGAAAAACATCTGAAGCAACTAGCACAACTCTAAAAAAGTCTAAAAATGGGCTATCAATACCTGCCAAAAAACTGGTCAATCAGCCTAAATCCACTCAAGTAGGACCAAAAGGATTTCTAGCCAAGAAGAAAATCCAAAAGAAACCTACAACTGCCAAAAAACAACAGAAATGGTCCACAAAAGGTATAAAGACTAAAGCTATAAAACTACCTCAAAAAAGACAGACTACACCCCCAATAGCAAATAAAGGACTAAGTAACTTCCAAAAGAAACTATCTGAACCTTCTAAGAAAGATGTGAATCAGCTTAAAACGCTTCAAGGGGTAAAAAGACTACCTCCTTTAGCAGGCAAAATTGGAAAACAATCTAAAATAAGAAATCCTACGTTTGCCACAAAAAGATTACAATTATCTGAACAAAAGGGATCTAAATCTATTCATGACACAAGGAAAAAGGGTCCACAAAGGAAAAGTAAACTTTTCCCTAAAGTCACAAAACCATTGTTATCACATTCTCATGCTTATTTTCCATCTAAATCTCCTTCCTATCCACTTGCTAAATACCTGTTCCATCGAACTAGGCTTTCTTGTCCACAACCAAATCAATCATATAGGTACCCACTGAAGGCTAATCAATTATACCCTTTTCCACCAATACTATGGCCAATTGGGCCACATCCTCATTCACATCACCAGCATCATCACCAATGACCTCAATCATCTCATAAGCCACCTTTCCGTAAAACAAAAAAGCCTCAGACCAGTCCGGCAGGCATTACAACTGAATTAACTAGTGTAAACAATACCTCAACTAGTGCAAGCAACCTTGTACCTGGAGCCCCTACTAATTTAGCCACAATCACTAGTACTATATTCAACAGCAAAATGTCTATATTAGTTGTTCCAACTAGGGCAACTGCCACTACTACTAAGGGATCAGATGCAATCACCAGAACACCTCTATCCTCTGTCACCCTCTGTCACTGTAACTCCGGTGACATCCAACACTAACTCAGCAATAGGTGCTGTATCTACAGAGCCTGCATCCACTGCAACTGTCCCAGCATCTGTGCCGGCCTCAAAGGTACCTTTGGTGGAATCCACACCTCAAGGGTCTGCTGCTTCCAGGCTTCAGTCCCTACAAACCCAGGATATGGTTCCACAATCCTGCAAGCCTCTGTCCCCACCATTGCCTCTGATTTTACCACAGATGACTTAAAAACTGAAGCAAGCACAGCAGAGGACATCACCCACCTGGCCACAGACAATTCCACCACTCAAGCTGCCTCTACAACTTTAGCAAACCCAGGTTCCACATACCTTGCCATTGCTGCCAGCACTGCTGCAGCCACAGCTTCCACACTTGCTGTATCCACAACTGCAATAGGTACCACAACCCTAAGGATTGGTGCCACTACCTATGGTGCTGCCTCATTGTCAGCCAGTGCTGCCACAACTCTTGCTTCTGTTGATACAGAAGCACCTGGAGTTTCTACCACTGCTTCTTCTGGTTCTGACACAACATCTGCATTGGGTGCCACAACCACAACTGCAGCTGGTGCCACAACCACAGTTGCACCAAATTTTACAACCACAAGTACAGCTGACATTGCCACAACAGCTGCATTAAGTGCCACCATCACACCAGTGGATGAGACTACCACTCAAACAGTAGATGGTACAATCACTAAAGCTACTATCTCAGTGGATGAAGAGACTACTGAGTCAGCAGATGACACAACTGCTGTAGCTGCCTCCACAACACCAACTAATGGCAGCACAACTGTGCAACAGACTATACAACCACCAGCTATATGGCTACAATTTCAGCCACCAGTGCTACAACTGCTGCTGCCAGCACAACTATATCAGGTACTGCCACATCAACTAAACAAGGTGCTACCTCTTCAACCCCTGTGACTTCAGCTTCTACTGCTGAGCCTGGTGTATTGACCACCCTGAATGAAACTACCACCCAGGCTTCTGAAGCTTCAACTGCAGAGGTGGAGACTACATCTGAACCAGCAAATGACACAATCACCCCAGCTGTCACCACTCAGGCCAAAGATGCCACAACTGAACCTTATGCCACAACCCCCATAGTCAACCCTACATCCTCAGCAGCAGACTCCACATCTTCAGCTACTAGGACAACAGCTGTTTCAACTATAACCACAATACCTGTAGGACCTACCGCTGCAACTGTAGAGGCCTTCAAAACTCCAGTGGTTTATGTCACCACAAGTGTCACTACCACACCTTCAGACACTGGTAACACAACTTCTGGTACCACCACAACTGTACAGGGTGCTGATGCCACAACTGTATTAAGTGTTGCCACCACCATACCAGGTACCTCTACCTATACTGCTGAATCTGATTCATTGACCAGTAACAATGCAACCATCACCCTGACCCCTGATGCTACAAGTCCAGGGGACAATATCATCACTGAAACAGAAGATGACACAACTGAGGCTACCCTCACTCCAGCCAGAGAAGCTACAATTCCACCTACTGAGGCCACAACCCTCCAGTTGTCTTAATAAGCTTAGAAGCAAGCACCAGGTCTATGGCTACTACTGCAACAGCTGCTTTTTCTGCAACCGTAATTCCTATAGCAGCCACCACTGCAACAACCATAGCCTCCACAAGTGTTGCAATCCACAATAAGCCTTGGGTGCCACAACTACTACCAGTATGATTATACCAGGTATTGCCACCACAATCACAATTACTGCTGCCTCCACTGCTGAACCTGCTTCTTCAGTTACTGAAGCTACAACTTCAGGGGATGAGGCCACTCCTGAAGGAAGCTCCAGTGCTCAAGCTATCACAATGACAGCAGCAACAAAAACACCTGACAGTAACTCCATTACCAGTGCCCTAGTGGCAGCCACCAGTCCCATGACTATGGTCACCACAAATACAGCCGCATCTGGAACCACCTCTGCTGCACTATCTGCTACTGTAACTGCAGCCAATTCTCCTACAACTGGCATTAACACTGCTCCCTCACAGTGAAAGCAATGCTAAGTTCATCTCAATCACCACGGTAAACAGGTAAACTAATGCATGCAAATAATTAGATGAGAACATTCAAAAATGTTCTATATATGCCCAAATACCTTCCATAAAAGCTAATTATTCCTTATTTGACTAAATTTTGAATTTTCAATTCTGTGAAAGAGAGCAGGTACTCTTCCAATTTATATATAAGAATGCAGAGGTATGTAATGTGCCCAAATTCAAAACACATGGTGGCAAAGCCAGGACTAGAATCCAAATTTCTTAATACTTAAGCCAATTGTCAGAAAGCTTAGAGTTCTATAATAGTGATTGCAAAAGATAGTTTAGTAGACAGCTGAATCATAATCAGCTGGCTTCTTTTTCAATATAATTATTACTGAGCTCTACTTCTATCGAAATTATACTCTTGATAAAATCTTCAGGGAGACAGGGGAGTCCGATGACCTTATGAGTGTGAAAACATTCATCCAGAAGGTACTGCAGAAGTAGAAATCAGCATGTATACAAGCTCAAACCAGAATATGTTAACCACAGTCAAGAAATTGTAAGCAGTTGTTCTAGACTGAAATCTAGCAAGAGTTAAACCTCAGTTAAATTTAGATGTAAATGAGGATATAATTTTACTATTAATAAGGAAGACTTGTGGAGAAGAAAATAGGATTTTATAGACATCAAGATACACTATATATTAATGTTGATGAAGAACTAGTCTAGATTATAGAACCGTAATCTAAAACTCTAAGACAAAAAGAGCATTCCTATGACTATTTCAAAGAACGAATTGTTGAAACATATTACCTATCAAATTTTACATAAAGTTTTGTTGTTGTTGTAGTTGTTGTTGTTGTTAAAAGTGAACAAAAGTATTCTAGGTAGTAATAATAATGAATGAGGCCTTAAATGTAACTAGATGTGCTTTAACTCTTAACATAAAAGGGTCTATATAAGTATACCCTTATGTTAACATACCCTTAACATAAAACACGTAACTAGATGAGTTTTCCTCTAATTTTAAGAAAATAAGAAAGGAGTACCAGAAATTGCTATACAGAATGGGATTAATTTCAGCTAAGAAATAGAAAATAGCCATTTTTAAACAACTAGTTAATGCTTAGAGGACTGTATGAATTAATTTTACATTACTCAACATTTTTTGAGGTCCTAATATGGCTCAATATTAAACTTTTCATACTAACTTTTGCCAATATTGCCTCAAGAATTTGCTATCATAATTCTTCAGAAATGAGATCATTCTAAAATTTCTGCTTCTTTCACTCTCTTACTTTTAAAATGTTCACTTTTACTTCTTCAGCTTCTGTTCAGTAAATCATTTTGAAACACATTTGTTCCCTGTATGCATTTTGTCAGTCCCACACATGTTTGGAAATGGATTAAAAGATTCACATGCTTGTCCCTCTAAACAGCCCCCAATAATGAGCAATATTTAAATATAACATTGACTCAGGCCTTCATGTCCCCCTCAGCTTGATTAAACTTTAGACAGATTTCTTCCTGATTCTAGCCCTCTGACCTCCCTTTTATTACATCATTTCTTTGAAAAACTTACAATAGCAAATTATTTCTCTGTCCCTTTGAAATGTAAGTCATTTTTTTGCATAAGCTTTCCAATTGTTTGTGATTATAGAATAATTCAACATAAGACATTATCCCACATAAAATTATTCAACGTATCTAAACATTTTGATTGACACACATCACACACAGCATGGTGACTATAGTTAATAAAACTTTATTGTGTGCTCTCAAAATTTTCTAAGAGCATAGATCTTCAGTGTTCTCACCTCACATACATAGATAACTGTGTGAGATGATGGATATGTTAATTATTTAATTGTTGCAATCACTAGTTGTTAGAGATGTAAGTCTGTTTAAGAGCCTCTTGTCAGCTTTAAAACCAAGAATATCTTTCTAAAGACCTGGGAGCCATCTCTTTAAAATGTAACCATCAAAGAAGATAGTGCCCCCACCTTCCAGTCTCTATGGGAGAGTAGGATCCTAACTTCAATTAGTACCAATTAGCAAACACAGATGGTCTAATTATAGAGAAAAACATTTGCAGACTCAGGAATCAGGCAATGTGCTCCACCCATGCCATTAATCAATGCCCTCCCTACAAGATCCTCCAATACTTTTCTCACCCCAGTGTTGAAAACCTCCCATCTTTTGTTTCAACAGACTTGACTATTGTAATAATTTTGAATAAAGTCACCTTCAACTGATGAACTTTGTCCTGCAGTTTTTGCTTTGATGAAATAACTGTGTGGGATGCAGAAACTATAAGCAAATAAAATTTGGGTTAGAACTCCCATTAACCAACCTCCACAAGAAGATATCAAAGGAATGAAAATAGAAGATCATGCCTACTAAAATAGAATGAAATATCTGTCCCATTCTGCCTACTTTTAAGGGCATGGGAAATATAGAAACAATTTTTGAAACTGATACATTACGAACTGTTTATAATAAATACACTTTTAAATGTATAATTGACTTTGGTGCAAAATAACAGTAAGTGAAATCCCTACATGACAAAAACAAACAGGAAACAAAATCCAGGAAGGACAACATGTGTAGGGATTCAGAGGCTGTGCTGAAGAACAGGATTGGCCTTTTTAATACAGAATCTCAAATTTTAAAACCAAGATGGGGGCAAAAGATAGGACTTTGGGCTCACTTCAGACAAATAGTTGGAACTAAGATTCTCCATATAATTCTGGGACTCTTGGGAAGCCACATCTCTCAAATGCACTCAAAGACGTTTAATTACTGGTCATGGAAAACAAGAAGCAAGGATGTGCTGATTCACTTGAGCTCTGAAAATGAAAGAGTTTAAAAGAAAAAGGGCATGGATTGATAATGCCTAATAGCTTTCTTCCAGTAAAACAATACATAAAGGAAACAAAGGAAGTATTCAGACACAGGGGCTGAGAATCATTCAAATTTTTTTTCGAAGTCACAAACATGTAAACCTTTTTTAAAATAAAACAAAGAGACTATAAATCTTTCCTCAAGCAAGACCCGTTGTAATTACAAAGTGGTGGTTCTATTGGACCAGGCCTTTCCTAGGGGTACTCTTTTCATAAATAAGTCAAATCAGAGGAATAATGTGGCCATATCCCAGAGGCTGAAGTCTTGTCCAGCTTGTCTATATGTCTAAAGCACTCTCAAAAAAAAATCAAAAATGAAACAATAATAATAGTTGACAATTAGTGAGTGCTCATATGTGCTAAGTGTTATACATCGTCATGGAATCATAGTAGATATTAATAGCAACCTGTGAGGTTGTTTCTGCTATTAGCCCCTTTTTACAGAAGAGAAAACTTAGGCTTGGAGGAATTAAGTGTTTTGCTCAAAGTCAAAGAGCTAGGAAATGAAGGATCTAGCATTTATAAAATTACATCTAGATTTAATATAAAATACATAAAAATTAACAATTTTTTTAATTATATAACATCTTAGGCATGGATAATTTGCTCAAAGCATGTGAAGAAGTTGGAATCCCCTGAAAGAAATGGGCATATAAACTAAGGTATTTTTAATACATAATCTAAGGCAAGCTGACTCAGAGGATTATACTGGATACTGATTATTTTCTTTCCACCGAAAGACCGAAAAAGACAGCTGAATGTAAAAGAAAGTACTTCGGGAAAAAATGGCACTAGGAAATTTGTACTTAGAATTTTCATTTCCTGAATAATCTGAAAAGTTTACATGATTGTCTTTGGGAGGTATCATATCCATAACTAGGGGGCTGAGGGGAGGCCCTCTGACCTGAGGACCTTCTCAATGTAACAGGAAGTAGATAGCACTCCTTTTTTAAAATTTAAACACACAGGAATTTTGGAACTGAATTCCCACTAAAAACTCACATGAAAAGAAGTATATTGTAACATTTAGCCCCTGTTGGCATAGACATTAAGAAAAGGGTGGGGAGCATAGAATAATTTATTCTGGGTGACTGGACCATTCATACACCAACCCTCAGTGACGTACAATTTACCCATGTAACAAACCTGCATATATACCCCATGAACCTAAAATAAAAAGGAAAAAAAATGGGGGGACACAATCAGAAGTGCACAATCCAGTTAACTTTCCAAATTGAACACACCATGTAACCAGCTGCTACCCAGATGAAGAACTAGAACAAGCCAGAAGTCTCTCAGATTTTCCCTTCCAGCCATTTACCTGAACAAAACACAAACACCATTGTTACATTTATCACTTCACTTCTTAGCTGCAGATCTCCATTTTCAATTGCTTTATGAACTGAATCTTTCTGTGTAGATATCATGGAAACATCTCAAATGCTATCTGTTTGACAAGGAATGTTATCCTGGCCTCCCACAGCCTCGGCCTCCACGATCCCCTCTCAATTAGCATCTATCATCCACTCAGCTGCCTAAGCTACAAGTCTCAGCACTGTCTTCAACTCTTCTTCTTTATCTTCACTATTCTATTGATTCTTTCCTGTTATTTTACTTGGATTTTGTAAACGATACTTTCTTTTTATCCAACCTTATCTTTCAGAGCTTTATGATCTCTGATTTATATAGGGTATGTAATAGTCTGCAAGCTTATCTTCCTGCTTCTAATTAATCTCATTTTCTCCTCATGGTAAAGGTCAAGAACAGCTGGAACATTAAGGATAACACAATAAGGCAACATGAATTGTGCCAAGTGAGCTATACAGAATGCAAAAAGTAAGGTCTGGGAGCTATTAATACCAGGAAACAATATTTTTTATGGCCTTTAAAATTTTAGCTTTATTTTTGTTAAGATGAATAATCACAGGAGGCTTTAAGAAAAAGAGCGATGTAATCTGACTAACATTTAAAAGAAACACTATAGCTGCCTTTGATGATAACGGAGAGTGGAAACAGGAAACTAGCTGAAATACTAAAGTAAGTAATCAAGGTCAAAACGGATGGCTTGGACCAGGATGAGAGTGATGGTGGAAGTATGAGAAATAGGCTCTAGATATATTTTAAAGGCAGAGCCATTAATATTTGCTCAATGACTGGATTGTTGGGTATGCACCAGAGTAGGTAAAAATGACTCCAGAATTTTTTACCTGATCACTTGAAAGGATTAAGTAACTATTAGTCTGCTTCAGTTGCCAAGACAAAAATATAGACTAGGTAGCTTAAATAACATAAATTGATGTTTTCACAGTTTTAGAGATTTCAAATCTAAGATCAAGATGCCAGCTGATTCAATTCCAGAGGAGGGATCTCTTCCTAGCTTGTAGGAAGCTTCTTTCCTGCTGTGTCTTCATATAGAATTTCCTACAACACTTTCTAAAGGTCTTATCTCCAAGTACAGTCACATTGAGGGTTACAACTTCAACATCTGAATTTGGAGGGGACACAATTCAGTTCATAGAAATTGCCAACAAATAAAATTGGAAAATCTATGAAAACACTTTTGAGATGATATTGGGAATATACCACGAGTTTTATTCAGATGCCATAGATCTACCTATTGACAGCAAACTGTCTCTATTAAATTAAAAGATAGATATAATATTCTGGAATTTAAGGCAGATGCCTGAGCTGGAGATATTAATTTGATAATTATTATTTTGATGATATTTATATTTAGTTACTTGTAACTAAACAAGAGTATTAGTAGAGAAAAGAGGAGATTCAAACACTGAACCATGGATTGCTTCAGGTGGAAGAAAAGATAGGGAGAAAACAAAAATATATGAGAAGGGAGGTGAGAGAAATCAAAACAAAGAACAAGATGGAAACCAAATGAAGAAAATGTTTCATGAAAGAAGGCAGGACCAACTGTGTCAAATGCACTGATAAGTAAAATGAGGTCTTACAATGACAGCTGATTCAACAACGCAAAGTCTTGAGCAATTCAAAGGAGAGAACTACCAGAGCAGTTTTAGATAGAGTAGTAGAAGAAGTAGCCTTTTGAAGTAGATTGAAAAGAGAGGGGAGGAGAAACGTGAGACAAATTTTTAGAATGGCTTTGTTATAAAAGCAAAGAAATGGGACAGTTTTTAGAGGGGAAGTAAAAGACAAGAGGAATAAAGGTATGTTTTTATATTTTGTCAAGATATAAAAAGAGCAACAAGGCCGGGCGCGGTGGCTCACGCCTGTAATCCCAGCACTTTGGGAGGCCGAGGCGGGTGGATCACGAGGTCAAGAGATCGAGACCATCCTGGTCAACACGGTGAAACCCCGTCTCTACTAAAAATACAAAAAATTAGCTGGGCATGGTGGCGTGTGCCTGTAATCCCAGCTACTCAGGAGGCTGAGGCAGGAGAATTGCCTGAACGCAGGAGGCGGAGGTTGCGGTGAACCGAGATCGCGCCATTGCACTCCAGCCTGGGTAACAAGAGCGAAACTCCGACCCAAAAAAAAAAAAAAAAAAAAAAAAAAAGCAATATATCTATATATTGATAATGAGTCAACAAAAAAGGGAAAATTTAATAAAGAAGAGAAATACAGTTTCTGAAATGATGTCTTTGAATATGCAAGAGGGGTGGGATCTAGTCTGAAACGGAGGGCTTGAAGTTAAGCCTACCTTTAGAGAACTCGTCTATACTAATTGAAAGGAAGATAAAATGTAAGATTTCAGATTATAGGGGACATGGAAATGGGGTAGTAGAGCTTGTGAATTTTTGTTTTTAATTTCATCTATTTATTCTTTTATAAAATCAGGAGCAAGGTTACCAGGGGAGAGTGAGGAAGAGCAAAAGGTGGTAGAAATTTGAAGAGAGAGAAGCTATAATAAAAAGACTGAAAAACAATGGATTAGAGAACTTTAATACAATTACTAGTCAGCATTAATAGGTGCCTTGAATTCACAATTCAGTGTCGTTTTTCTCTGGATATAGGAACTTAGTGAATGAAGAATTAAATTTACTCTAGAGAGATGTTTTACCAAGCAAGCACAATAAAGCAAAAACAAAATGAAGGAATTAATAGTGCATGCAAGTGTGAGATTATAATTGTTCATGAGATGTAAAATGCTTAGGACTCAGAGGGTGTAAAGAAAAGTGAATAGTTCATAGAATTGATAGGTTGTAGGTCCTTGTGAGTCAAAGAATTATTATTATTATTTTAATTTATTTATTTTACTTTAGGTGCATATTATGTCTGGCATTTCTCCCCATGTTATCCCTCCCTACCCTCCCATCCCTCCCCACCCACCACTTTCTCTCCCCTACCACCCCCAACTGTCCCCAGTGTGTGAAGCTCCTCTCCCTGAAGTCCACATGTTCTCGTTGTTTAACACCCACCTCTGAGTGAGAACATACGGTGTTTGGCTTTCTGTTCAAAGAATTATCAAAATCAGGGTAGCAGAGGAAGGCTGGAAATTGAGTTTGTGATGGGAATCATTAACAGTGGCATTTAAAAATATGTGCATTGGAATGTGTGCTTATGATAGAGTGAATGATCAGGATACAGGAGAAAAGAAGGTGAAGGAACTGAGATGACAAAATAATGAATGAAAGCACCTTTTATGTGAACATTGAAATCACTATAAATTGGGAAAAGAATGATATAAAGAATAGTCACAGTGACCCAGGAAGTCAAATCTTTACAGGAAGAAAGAAAATGACTTGCATATCACTAGATGACCAGTTGGGCATGTCATGGGAGGTATACAATGATACAAGAGTCCAAGCTGGTAGAAGTTTGGAGAGAGAAACAAAATGGTCCAAAGCATTAGTAAATAACAAGGAAGATAACTAACTCACCTCCAGGCTTAAAAGTATAAAACCATTGAAAATGAAATAGACAAGACTTAAAATAGTTACAGGTAAATTCATGTTTTCAGGTTGCAAGAGCTAGGTTTTAGGCATTGTAAGTCTCTGAAGACAGAAGGGAGTCTTTAGAAGTTGGTGGAAGGTAAGAAATTAGTATAGAACAGAGGATTTGCAGAGCACTTTTGGAAATACATTATTAGAGATGCACAGTGAGTAGGAGAGTGCCTCTTCTTATGGTGACCGAGATAAACAGAAATACAGAGCGTAATGAGATTAGTCTTGATGGTCTCAAAGCAGATAATGGTGTTGAGTATGGGGCTTGAAAGAAATGGAAGTCTTGAAGTCTTGAATTCACTCTTATGTATTGAGATTTTAAGGACAAGTAATCATCAGTCTTACTTCAAGTGTATAAGAATAAATTTGGACTCCAGTGAATACAGTGACATGGGAGAAAAATTTACTTGAATCAGAATTCCCAGAGCTTCCTTTAGAACTCTGCTTATCTTACCCTTGACACAGGCAATTGATGCTAGCAAGAAGCATGGAATCAGACATTCCCTCTTCTTAATCCTAATTAGCACTGAAGAATTCTTGCCTTTTACTTACATGTAAAAAGTCCTTTCTAACCCAACTCCAGGTCTCAAAACTTACCCAAACTTCAAAATTAAGAACATTTCCAAAAAAAAATTAGTGATTTCTCCCTCTATTAAACTCCCAAATAATGTTTTGATCATGTAACTCACCGGTCAGAGATTGCCTATCTTGCTCCCAAATATTTCACTTGAGTTCTTGGAGCCAAACCTTAAAGTTAATAGGCACTCAATTAATATTCAAATGAATAAATAAGTGGCAATGAATATGGCTATCATATACAATCCTTTCCTCCTAGAATAGATTGGAAATTCTTTGAGGATAACCATTATATCTTCTACTTCACTATTTCCACCAGTGCCTTTCACAAACACTCGATAGGTAATTGTTGAATTGATAGGTATTCTTATTCATTAAACATGTGGTACTGATGAGCTTGGAAATTCAATAAAACAAAATAAGCATTCTGGGAAAATCAATTAAGTCTATGCCTGGGAGCTTATAAGAATCACAGCTAGATGAGGACACCATCATCTGTTACTAATCTATAGCTCTTCCTCTATGATTATTTTAATACATGAAAATGCACTGATATTAGCCTATCTGAGCATTGCAAGGAACACTTTCCAGAAATAGTGACTAGATCATAAACTGGAAAGCATGTGGGAAAATAAGTGAGCTATTCACCTCATTGAAGAGGTCAATAGGATTAGGACTTCTTGGACCATTTTTAAAAAATGAATTTCAATATGAAGTTTTTTTTTTTTTTTTTTTAACATACAAAGCCTTGATTTTATTGTGATAGATTCAATTTGAAAAACACCAGGTGGAAATTTTAGCTGCCTTAGATCTTATAGAGATGAATTAGTGCCAGCAAGGGATTCTGTGTCGAAGCTGGTGGCTTACTTGAAAAGACATGTAAATATCATCTTTAATTGAATGAGCATTCTATCTTTAAGTATGTATGATTGCACTGGCTTTCCAACAATTACTTTATTTCTTTGAAGAGCAATATTTAATGTCACGAGAATGGTATTTCCAAGCTAGTAAAGTGATAACATTATAATGGTTCAACTAATAACACATTGCCTTTGATCGGAAGGTGATTCTTACATACATAGATGCTTTATAGGTGCCTGATTGAAAAAGCAATCCAGTGACTGGCTTGCATATAACTTTGGAGATATGGTATTTGTTCTAATGTGTAATAAAAGAATGTCAACTACAAAAAGGTATTAAGATGACCCAGGAGACAGGGAAAATTGAAGAAGCCTTAAAAAAAATGACAAAATGTTTGACCTCATCTGTTTTTCTAACTAGTAAGATCTATATATCACGTTAATTTATTAATGAATTTTAGGATTACATTATGTGAAAGAAGTATAAGGGTTTTTTAAAAGTTGTAAATATTAGAAATTAAATTTTTGGTGTCTTAAAATGGGAAAAGATGACAAACCAATTAAGTTCAGACTGAGTCTCTATGTTGTCTGATAAAAGTACTGTTGCAGCATGCCTTACATAAGAATAGCTGAAAATCAATAATACTTTAAACTCATATTTTTATGACAGTTTTAGAGTATATACCAATGGATTATCTCAGCAAGTGACTCAACAGGCGTGATGTATTTTTGTTTGTTTCATGTAAACAGACAATTTTCTTCAGAAACTGGAGTTAAAAGCTTGCCAGCATAAGTTTACTGAGCAATCATCAAGATATCTCTATAAATCATACAGAAAAAATTTTAATAAGCCATGCAATAATCTATTAAACAGCCTTTAATTTTTTCTTCTCATATATTGTAAATATATTTTTCAAACACTCAACCAAACCTAGTTCTATCCTTTAAAACACCACAGCCTAGTAGAGTGAATCCTCATTTAAACTAATAAATGGCCATAGATGTAAAATACTATTAGAGTGAATCAGAATTTTGCGGTAAAAGCAGAGTAAGAAACAATTTTTTAAAAGGTAAAATGACACTACAACTAGAGCATTAACTTTTAGAAGGCTTCATAATATTGAAAATATGAGCCTTGCCCCTTTCAATTTGAAGATAAGCTAATAGGTTCACTCTGTACCTAATAGCTGCCTGCTCAAAAGCCAACAGATATTTCCTATCCTCTCTTTTGTTAGGGGATTAACTCAGAAGCAATCCTGTGTATGTGACGCTTTTTCTCTCCCCCACTGCAATAAAGGAGGAATAAAAAGGAAGCTGTGTTTCTTTCTCAGATTTAGGTTTTCTCAGCCTGGATCTCATCTTCATGCATTGCTGAACAAGGCTGATTTGGTGAAGAGTTAATGCTAGAAATCAGCTGAAGGAAAGACGCCTTTGCAAGGTAAATACTAGAATAAATCAGAATGTTTAGAGCCATTCTTTTTTCAAATACCTACCCTTTCTTAAAACCCTTTTGCATAGGGATCTAACTGGGTAGACTTTGTTAACTTGTGTCAAAATGGTCTTTTAAAAATGCAACAGATTGGTAATAACTGTGAACATGAAAATTAGGGTTAATTTACATGATAAAGTCCTCACTGAAGTACTCTGTCCAAAATCTATTTGCTAGTTGTATTGTTTAGGCTTTGATAGTCTATAAGCTATAGACAACAGTCAAAATTCTTCGTATTCTTGCTGACAAGTTAAAGTGGAATGGGCCTTAGCAAATAGAGAACTCCATATACTATCATGTCTAACAATGCACTGGAAATACCTGGGTATTGTATTTATCTTATTAAGTTGATATTATACTTAATGTTAACAATAATAAAAAATAATCCCAGAATATATAAGGAGCTTAAACAACTCCACAGGAAAAAAATCTGTTAATTCAGTCAAAAAATAGGCAAAATATTTGAATAGACATTTCTCAAAGGATATACAATTGGCAAAAAGGCGTATGAAAAGGTGCTCAATATCACTGATCGTCAGAGAAATGCAAATCAAAATTACAATAAAAATATAAATTATTTCTATTATTTTTAAATTGTCATTTATAATAACTCAAAGGGATAATGTAACAAAGAATAATCTTATGCCTTACTTGCAGGGAACAAATCACAAGACAAGATGAAGATCCTAGTCCTGACTATGACCATCTTAGATTTTGTGGTTTACTTCCTGGTAAGTTTTAGTATTTTGGATAATAGTAATTAGATGCAGGGAAAAAAAAATTAATACTTAGATCATCAGGTTACATTTAATGCAAGAAAGAATATTTTGCAAAATAAAACATCATTTTATTGTACTATTCTATTTCCTATTTGTACACTTCCTTCTTTTAGAATTAATTATATGCATAATGAAGTAAAGATAAGTTATAATGCATGTAGTATATGATTTGAAGGGGTTTCTCTGCGCTTTTTATATTATAAGAGATTTCTTACTAAAAGTTTGTCCTGGAACATCTGAATTTATACCCACAGGGGATACTCAACCCTAATATACTTGTCAACTGTTCTTTTTTACAATTATATTGTGTATTTCTAACTTAATTAATTTAACAACCAATGGATAAGGAAGAAAGCAGAGACCTTCAGGATGCTGCTTTATTTGATCAGTTTAGTGTTGCATATTGATTTCAGATTTTTAGTAAAGTATCTACGGGGGTAACCTCACAAAAAAATGTCGTACGTCTTTCTCTTTAGTTTAATGGGAGTCAGGAAAGACAGTCAGACAAATCAACATTTGTCTGCCAATCTGCCTTTGTCTTCATCAGACAGCTATACAGCAAGTTCGGTCTTATCCATCCAAAAAAAAAGTCTGCACCTACAAAAGATTCTTATCGCTACTCAGGGTCTACTGATGGAGTAACAAGGCTCTCTGGATTCCATTCAGAGAGAAACTACTCAGACACCCTTCAAGCCAACTTATATAACTTTCTTCCATTCAGGGATGATGCACTAAGTAACTCTATAGCTAATCAGACTTCAACTAGTTTTGCTTTTGTCAAGGGTACAATAGGCAACTCAACTTAGGCAGAGATTTCAAAGAACAAAGCTTCACCTTCCTCTGAAGCTATGCAAGATAATTCTGCTGCCAATACCACAATTTCCCACTTGGCACCCAACTCCCAAATAACACAGAACAGGATGACTGTTTCTGGGGGAAAGAGCATTGCAGAACCTGTATCCATGACCACCTATCAGTACAAGCCTCATTCCACTTCTATTTCTCACTTTCAGGCAGACTCCAAAGCAACTCAGAGTCTTGAACACTTCTTCCCATCCACTGGCAGATCTAAACCACTCTTTGTCCCTAATCCTGCTACATACATCCAAAATGCTAAAAACAAGTTCTCTCCCTCAGCAGGTGAGAATACCATTGCCATATCAAATACAAACAACCTCCTTGGAACTGGTACCAGTACTCATAAAGAAGAGGCAGGACCAGACAGTATATTCTTTTTTTATACTTCAGCCCTTATGGCAGAAGGCAGTACAGCAAAAATTGATACCACAGACATTCTACAAGAAGATCACAGAGCTCAGCTTGATATGCCTGATCTCGAGGACAACAAGATAATTATCACTGATACTACTTATATGGAAAGAGATAGCAAAACTGCAAACAATGAGCCTGACCTTACAAAGAAAGATAATTCTATCAGATTTGAGGCCACACATATAAAGAATGATAGTAGGACTACAGTTACTGCTCAAGTACCTAGCATTTCCTCTGCAAAAAATGACAATAGCTTTGAACTTATTCCTATTCTGAATAATTATGACAAGGCTGATACCAAATCTGTCATGATTGCCACTGATATTAATGAAGCTATTTCCAATATCAATTCCATTGATACTACAAATTATCCTCTTAATGGTAGAATGTATAAGAAAAGCAATAATATTGTCAGTAATTCCACTGATATTAAAACAATGATAGCTGTATTTAAAAATACAGTGTATGTGGGGGACTTAATGATTTCCAAAACAAATGGCACCACCTCTACAAAGCATTACATTAACCCTAACACTGTAGAGCCAATTATTAACACTAACTTTAAAACAACTTGGCCTTTAAAGGAAGGTACCATAGTAGAAGCCAGACACACTGTTCAGATGGAAAGCATCACTATGCCCTACAATATCAATACTGCTGAAGCAATTGAATCTAAAGCAAATGACTCGATAACTAAGTATCATTCTAATATACCTGCCAATATACAACTCAAAACTGATAAGGACAATTTTAAGTCTGTGAGCACTTATGGAATTGAGAACGTTATTTCCAGGGTCAAAGAATTTGCAAATATGAACCAAGATGACAGAGTTATAGAAGTCATCTTTATTCATTCAAACACTTCACCAGCAGAAATTAGAAGAAAAATTTACTCTCTTAACCCTGATGAAGATTACACCAAAACAGCAGGAAACAAAATTACTCTCCTTCCTGACAACTCTGATGTGTTTAATCTCCTATTCAAATATAAAACAATGCCCTTTACAATGGACAGCAAAAACCTCATTAACATAAGAGGTGATGATAGAACCTCCTCCACCATTACTGCAAATGACCTCCAAACCAAAAGGGACTTTGAAAGAACTACTGCACCTGAAACATCCGGTTTCCAGAACAGTATCAGCCCTATGGTTTCTGTCACTCACCCTGTAACTGTTGAGTCTGTTTCTTTTAGCAAAGACAGTGAAGCTGGCATGACCTCAGCATCAAAGGTCCGTATTGCCCCTTCAGATAAATCTACTATCTCTGCGAAGAAAGGAATTAGTGTTTCTACTAATGACAAAAATGCTGATGGTGTTGCAGGTCCTAACCCTGAGATAGACATTTTTATGAACAAAGGACAAACTCTTCTATCAGTAGCTGAATCATCTAAATTAATGTTTAATGCCCCAAATAATGAAGCTCAACCTTCTCTGCTAAGTAAAGATGACTCTTTGACTGGTGCTTGGATAAAAATGCTAGATTCTGTAGCTGAAAATTCTCATCTCATAAATGATGCCATTATATACAATAAGGTATCAGTGGATCCTCTGATCATGCCATTGCAGCCTACTTTAATTACAGCTGATTTCACCTCTCCCAATGACAAACACAGTGCCACTGCCAGTGCAGATAAGGGGACCACAAATATGGCTGGCAGCTCTGAACTAATAATTAGTCAAGCCACCATGGCAGAAGGAAGACCCTCTGTACCTATTACCTCCCTACCTGCAAAATTACCTGGTATTCTTACTCCAAGAAAACCATTTATAAGTTTGATAGACAAAGAAGTGGTAAATGAAGATGAATCAACTCCCTATACAGAAGTAGAATCTGTAATGGAAGAAGATGCTGTTTTTCAAATAAAAAAAGACCTTCTACCTGCACACAATTTCAAGTACTTTGAATCAGAAGACAGTGGCTTTGAAAGGAGTGAATTTGCAGCTGCTGCTATCACAAAGTTTCTATCGCAATTTATTATTATTCCTAATGCTGAAGTAACAATAAGTGACAGAGACCTTACTACTCCTGGAAAAGAAAATGTTGATCTTCTTTATGATGTCACTAATCCCACAGGTGACAAAATACACTTTAAGCCAATGGCTACCAAAACAATAGTTAATGGTTTAGGCGAAAGTGCAGCAGAGAAACAGAAGGTGAAAGCAGTAGATGGCACTGTGTTCCTTCTACCTGGCAATTCCATCCTCAAAACTGGAAGAATGTATTACCCTATACTTCCTAGCATATACTACAATATAATCACTGATAATTCACTTACTGTCACCAGAAAGGACCCAAATGCTGCCTCGAACACCATCAAACACAAACCATCACTTTTCACAATGGACAAGCCAGACTCTATTGATTTCCAAGATGCCTATCAATCCCCTGTTGCCATCACTTCAAGCAATGTCAAGAGACCTGCCAATAAAGGCAAAATGGCTGAGACCAAAATAAGTATCCCTCTTTCTATTCATATTGGAGCTGATGATGTTTCTTATGTGGATAAAAACACTAAAGTTGCAGCAAACGTGGCTTCAATAGCTCCCACCTCACCAATAAAGAAAGACATTCTGACCTTGAATGAAGTTAATACTGTCAATAATAAACCCAATAAACTTGGAGATGGATTTAACATGTCCAGAGAAAATCCTAATGTGTCTAGAGATAATAGTACCTTATTAATTGCTAATTTCTCTACCATTATGAAGTTGGTTGCCCCTTTCATTCATCCTCAAGCAACAAACCTTGTAAAAAAGACCTCTTTGGCAGATATTATAATACCCAAAACTTATTTCCATAATAAGGCTATCCCAGCTTTGACAATAGCCATCACCACTCCCTCTCAAGGAAATGACACCGTATTTTATAATCCAAGAAATGAATTGGAAAACTTTTTCAAGAAACATATTATATTGAACTATGAAGCAGGTTCCCAAAATGAGGTAAGCATTATGGTAGAAGAAGCAGACACACTTGAAGAAAGAAATTTCAGGGATGTTTATGTCATACCTATTGCAGGTGACAATGTTCCTAAACATAACAATTTGCCATCTGAACAGTATTCTATTAATTCTAATACATATGACTCCACTACATTCAGAGGAACAACCAAAGGCAGAGCTGATCCACCTGAATTTGAGAATTCTGCATCATCTTATAGGGCTGAAATCTCAAAACCTCTACTTGGAAAATTTACTCCCAAGTTTCAAAGAAAAGTGATTGTAAGAAACAGTAATAGTGGTTCTGATCAAGATACATTCTTTGGTGGTGATATACTTTACCCAGTAATGAAAGAAAATGTTCTGGAAGGATATACCTATTCTCCTGAAAGAGACTCTATCGTTACAACATCAGATTTTAGTATTCCAATGAAAAATAATGTAAACCCTGCTCTGGAAGGCACTGCATTACTTGGTAAAGGAACTTTCAATGATCCTTATTCATCCTATGCTGATGAAAAATGTGATTCAGCAACAGAAAAAGACAAAATTGCTAGAGGTACCATAACAAACTCTCATATAGGCATCATACCTGTGACTTCCTTCACTACTGCTTCTTCTAAAGACATAAATCAGGAAAATTATTATCATATATCTGAAATAGGCAATCCTCTCTCACTGGCATATGAAAACAAAATAAGGGATGATTCCCTTATTTTTCAGCTTGGTACTACTCTGACAAAGAAAAATAATGTGGATGATATGGATTTGATCATCATGGAACCTGATGAAAGTGGCTCTGAATATATTTCAAATAAGTATGTCTTTGAAATAGAAAATGAAGAAAATAGCCCTATTATAAACCCTACTCCATTTACACAAAGACCCAATAGATTTCTATCACATATACCCTTCTCTAATGATGAGGCCTCCAGGAGACTTCTGTATCAAATAACTCACCCTGAGTTTGAAACTAAAGAAAAATACCAAACTATTATTATCAAAGAAGAAAATTCTGACTCTAATATTGTTGCCTCTTCTTTCAAAGATTATACCAAAAATTTCAACACTCAGCATCTGAAAACCATGGTTCCTTCCCTAATTGATGTGGGTGAGACTTTCTTTCCTGAGTTTCTAGAAAGAGCATCTGCAGGAAAGGACGCTTTAAGTGCAGATGATGCCATCATCATTCTCCCTGAAGTTTCTGGTTTAGAAAATGAAAAAATCAAGTATTTCTTTGTACCTCACATGGAGACCATTGTTACCATGGGAGGGGGCAGGACATTGGGTGCTGTCCCTACTGATCATACTGTGGCCACTGCTCCCATAAAAACTCAAGGTCATTTCTATGGGAAAGGCATTTCATCCAATATTCCTAACACAGCTGTCCTGGAGTTGGCAGACATCACCACACTGGAGAAATCAAAAGTCAATGAAAATGAAATGGATTTAGCTGAAGCAATCTTTTTAAAGGATCATAATAACTCATTGGCTCAGAACGCTGCCGACCAAGAGGAAACTATCTCTGATGTCAGTAAAATTACCAATGGTATAATCAAAGCAAATTCAATGACTTCTCTTAATCTGCTCAATGCCACCAAAATGCCACCCAAGGCCAGCATTGTTTCACCTAATGACCCTGGATTTGAGTCTGACAGCATTGACAATAATGTTACTACCATGCCTAAGATAGATGGTCTCAGCTCCACAAAATTAAGATCTCTATTAATTCCCAATCAAAAAATAATGGCACTTCCTCTTATTGAAAATGATGAATCTTTATCTGATACATTGGTGACATTAGAGGCATCAGAGCCCTGGGGTGAACACTCTACCATCACCAACCAAAACTGGGAAATCACCAAAGCACAAAGTGCCTTTCGGCCTTTTTCCATGGCCTCCTCTGTTCCTCTGGTAGATCCTGCTACTTTTTCAGAGACACCCATTAATATAGCCACTGATATACCTACCACTGAAAATGAGGTCATTAATGAAAAAACTGACACCAGGGCCTTTTCACCTAATATAGTCCTTCAATCTGTAATCCACAAAAATGAAGGAATAAATAAAACATCTAACTATGATGTAAATCAAGCACTTATTAAATTTTCTGTAAAAGAAATTGCTACTGCAGGAACTAAGGCTAATGCATTCCTCAGTGGCAATAAGGCTGTTGTAGAAGATGAATCCTATACTTCTGAAGCCAATATTCCAGTGAATTTAAGAGATGTAAATGCAGTGGGAGTTGAACCTTTCATCCTTAAGCCTGATGCTGCTCCTGCTGAACAGAAACCACCTGGAAATTCCAAAGAAACATTTTACCTTGCTTCCACAATGAGCACAACAAAGCAGACAAAGATTGGGGTTAGGGACTCATTTTCTCCTGATAACTATTACTTAGAGATGTCCATCACAAACTTTTATGATAAAGTATATCAATTACCCCTGAAATCAACTCTTTTGCCCACTGATCTTATTGAAATCTATAATTCTGAACTTGATCCAGCATTCATTATAGGCGAGAACAACATAAAAATGACTGAAGACTCTGTCATACCTAATGATTTAACTGGTCTATCTGGCAAAGAAACCATTTCACCTGACAATAACATCTTTATTGAAGACATGAACAGTATAAATGGAAAAAGATATGTAGCTTCTGTAGAAAAAGATAACATAACCCCATATGAAGTAATTCCTTTCACAAAGGACTTTTCAGCAGAGCCAGATGCATTTTTTCCAACAGGGGAAAACAATACAAATAATATGGATCTAATTTTCACTGGGCTTGACGATAGTTCACTTGACTATGTGTCAGAGAGAAATACACTTTATATTGGAGAAGAAGGAAAGAGCCCCAAATCAAAAATACCTATCTTTGCTCAAGACAAAATCTATGGAGGATTTGGATCTTATACTCCCTTGTCTACTGCACATGTCACTGATAATCCATTGAAAGGAAATCCTACAGAACTCAAAACTAAACAAAAATACCAAATGTTGAGCTCCAGAGAAATAAACCCTGATTCTGACAAGGATTATTTATTTCTCAAAGATTATATTTCCAAGCCCTATAGAAAGTCACCCAGAATGATGACTCACCCTCTAGTAGATAAAAATCAAAAATTTTCTTCAAAGGTTTCAGATGATAAAACTCTGGAAGGCAACAGCCCAAGTGAAAGTGACATCATCATTATTCTTCCTAAAGGTAAACAGATTGAACATATCCACATTCCAGACCCAGGAGCAATGGTAACCAATGGAGAAAGCAGGACATTGCCAAGGGAAATCACTGATCTCACCATGAGCTCAACTCCAGTAGTAAGCAGAAACCAGTCCTACAGGAGAGACACTTCATCCACTGCTTTTAACATCCTGAGGAGAACCAAAGCCACCATGTCACCCAAGTCGGAGTATAATAAGAACAAAACTTTTAAGACAGAGAGTTACCATTCACAGGATGTCACTATTCCTTCAGTTGCATTCAGTGTCAACCTTAATAATGAGCTTCCCTTTGTTGATGAAGAGTCTGAGGCTAAAAACCACAAGGGCTCAACAACTTCTTCACTGATGGAAACAGCTCACACTATGGCTGATACCACTCCTTTTTTCCTGGAGAACAGTTTTGAAGGGAGTGATTATATACACCCTGATGAGTATAATGTATTGTCTAGAGAATTCCCATTTCTACATACTGCTGAAAGTATAATCCTCAGCCCTAACACCTTCACTGACAATTCTGTCCTAATGAGAGATAACTCCTTGGCTAACTCTTCAATGTCAATATCAGTAGTATCAGAGGCAGTGACCAAATATCTTGATTTCATTAATGGAACAGGCATTTCAGAAAACCAGGCCCTCAAAATTCAAACAGACCTTCAGCCCCACTCCTTGGACTTAATTATTTCTTCTCCAAGTTCAACAACTATTACCAGGAATTCAACAAAAGATGATGCTGATTCATTACCTACTGTGAAGAGAGAAACTTGGGATTTCTAAATTTAAGACAGATACTCATCCTTTAGGTATAATCATGAGAATACTTTCATCCAAACAAATACATACTTTCCCTTTGAAAATAAAAGAAATGACTAAGCACTCTGTTAAAGAAGATGCAGCTTCTAAATTCAATAGGAGTCATGTCACAAATGTAACAATCATCATTCCAACTTTAGAAAGGGCACTTCCTTTAACCTCTGAGCCCAGTTCACTCTGGAAGAGCAGTAACAGTGAGGAGGAAGAAGTCAATGTTTATGAAGCAGACAGTAATTTTTTAGGAAATTCAAGTACTTTGAAAGATAATTTTTTCACTGGTAAATTTAATATTTCTGCTGTACCCAAACTTCTTCCCAACTTAAAAAGAATCCTTTCTGCTGATCCCACCATGTCTCTGGAGAAGACTTTAAAGCTTAAGGCTAACAACTCTGCTCCTCCAGATAAAGACACAGGCTCAGAAGTTTTGTTCCATAATTCTGCCACTGGATCACATGGCCAAGCATGGAAATCAACTCTTTCTCCTTCTGGTTTCACATCAACATTGAAATCATCTAAATATTCAGAACTTGATCCATTTGTCAAAATGAAAAATGATGCTACAACAAAGAATAATAATCTTCCATTTGAGGAAAGAAATACTTGGACTCGTAATATCATAATTTCACCTGGTACCAATACTCCAACAACAGCAAAATTGAATTCTATGTTTGGTAAAAGATTTCCACACCAAAACTTTGTAGAGAAAGATATAATCACTGAAAATGAATTTGCTCCCATTACAGAAACATTTTAGATATTACTTTAGATGAAAGTTTTCTAAATAATGACCATGTAATAAGCACTGTGCTTGGTGACAGAGCTTTTGAGTATGTCACAGATGAATATGTCCTGGAACCACAGGAGAGAAAATACAACCCTATCATTAAAAAAGACTACTCTTACTTACAACCCCAAACTATTTGGATTCTACTCTACTGCTGATGCCTCTGGACATCTATCTCAGCAAGCCCCAACTGTGACCAAAACTAAAGACATACTATAAAGTTTGGTGTCTAGAGAAGAGCACAACAGTTCTGATCTTGATGATATTATTCTCAAAAGTTCCACTAGCAATTTCAGTTCTGAGGCTCTCAGCTCCATGACTCACCCCTTAACTCACACAAGTGAGAATTCTTACAAATTTCTAGATAAAACAGTTCTGGACAGGGACTCTCTGAGAGAAGCTGATGTCATCACCACTGTCCCTGAAGACAAAAAGAGGGAGTACAACCTTGTTCCAGACTCAGGAATAGCAGCAACCATGGAAGAGAAAAGGATGTTCCTAGATGAAACCATGGATCCCATTGTGATCAACTCTCCATCAAAAAATAAAAACCTATTATACAGGAAAGCCACTTCATCTGCTATTTATAATACTGATATTCAACATAAAGCAGAAAATATCTTACCATTCAGAGTAAATAATGTTAAAGGGAAAACTAATGTGATGGACAGAACACACTCACAAGACACAAATTTTCCTTTCACTAAATTCAGTGTCACCCCTGATAGTGAACTTTCCTTCATTGATGAAGATACTGAAGTTTTAAACAGCAAAGCTTCAACCTCTTTCTCACCTATGAATGCAGTCCTTTCAATGAATGATACCATTGCTCTTTCCACAGAGGGTGGTTATGAAGGAGGTAATTCTAGGCTGCCTGGAGAATACAATGTTAGGTCTACAGGATCGCTAGCTCTACAAATCCCTGGAAAAGCTGTACTAACTCCTAAAGCATCAACAGAAAATCTTGAAATATCTGGCCCAGTAACAGTAACAAATAACTTGTTGATTAATTCTTCACTTACGTGATCAGACATGCTTGAGATAATGACAGAATATGCTAATTTTATTAAAGGTAGTGATATTCTCATTACAAACCAAACAGACTTCAAGCCTCACTCCCTGGCCTCAACTGAATTTCCAACTGCAGACAATTCTACAAACAATGAATTTGATTCACTATCTTCTGTCAACAGAGAAACTACTGCCATTTCTAAAACTGAGGCAGATAAAACATATTCTAAACTTCAGAGAATAATAAAAGCCTTTTTTCCTACAAGAATCTCTCAGCATAGGACCTATGAAGAAAGAAAAATAACCAAACCCTCTGATCAAGAAGATCTAGCTGCTAAATTTGACAAAAGTCACATTACAAACACAACAGTTCTCAATCTAGCTATGAAGAAACCCCTTCCCTCAGTTACTGAGCTTAATACCCTCTCCAAGGGTAATAACAATGCGGAAAACAAAGTTCCTATTTCTGAAGAAGGCAATTTTCTTCCAAAAGATGCAAGTACATTGGAAGATAATTCTTTCCCTGTTAAATTTGATGTTACTTTTGCTAAATCTCAGGGACATCCCAATTTAAAAGGAATCTCTTCAGTTGATTTCATATTAAGTTTTCCAGAAGTATCTAGGTCTAATGATCAAAGCTCTTCTCCTGAAGTCACTCCTAAAGGAGGGACCATTATACACACTCCCACTGGAACTTATGTCCTACCTTGGAAATCAACTCTTCTTCCTTCTAATTTCACAACATTTTTGATTTTCTCTAAGAACTCTGAACTTAATCCAGTTGTCAAAATGAGAAAATATACCACAATGACTAATAATAATATTATGCCTGGAGAAAGAAATTCTTCATCTGACAAATTCAAACTTTTGCCTACTACCATTATTTCAGCAAAAGGTATGAAAAATATTGTTTATAACAGGAGATATGGGCACACGACATTTATAGGGAAAGATACATCAATTGAAGTAGTTCCTTTTATAGAAAACTTATTTCAAAAGAGGCAGATGACACCCCTTTGTCAGATAGAAATATTCCAAATAATGAGAATATGATAGCTATTATGCCTGGCAATAGTGCCCTTGAATATGATGCAGATAACTATGTTTTTGTGCCAGTGGAGAAAAGAAGTGGTCCCCTTACAGAAGAAACCATAGTCACAAATAACTCCAATGCACGTGAGTCCCATGAATTCTATGCTGGTGCTGCAGTCCCTGAACATTTTTCTCAAGGAACTCCAACTGATATCAGTACCAGAAAAAAACACCAAAGCCTGATCTTCAAAAAGAAAAATCCTAGCAATGATACTACTGTCCTCAAAGGTTCTACTGCCAATTTTAACACTAAGACTCCAAGGCTCATGATTTATTCTCTAACTGATCCAAGTTGAAATTTTTTACCTGAATTTCTAGATGAAACAAATCTGAAAAATGGCCCTCTAATTGGAAACAACACAATCATCATTTTCCCTAAAAGCCAAAAAATGAAATATGGAGACTGAAATATGAAATATGACAATGGAGACTAACTCTTCCTTCTGATTTCACAACATCCATGGGTACTCTCAAATATTCCAAACTCACTCCTGTTACTATCATGGGGAAAGATATCACAAAGAAGATTAATTATAGTTTTCTACCTGAGGAAACAATTATTCCATCTGACCAAGTTATCATTTTGCCCATTACCATTACCTCTGAAAAAGACATGGCAAGCACTTTTAAAGGAAATGTATTTAAGCACAATGATTTTATAGAGAGTGAGCAAGCTGCTGAGTATGAAAGAAATTATTTTATAAGACATCTCAGAAAGGAAGTATGACATTGCTTCTGAAGGCAAAATCACTCCAGCTTATGCAGATGATATAATTATTATGTCTGATGACAGTGGCTCTGAATATGTCTCAGATGACTCTGTCTTGGAATTAGAGGATAAAGCAAATAATTCCTTTATAACAATGTGTACACTCAGATATGCTCCTAAGAGACATATGTCTCATGCACTATATACCACAGTGGCTACTTCAGATAGTTTCTCAAAAGCAACATCATCAGAGTTCAAAGATAAAGAAAATTACCAAGCCATAATTCCTAGACAAAAAAACAAGAACTCTGACATCGAGGCCATGCTTTTCAAAGATCCCTATGTCAATGTCAAAACCAAACCTCAGAGACCCACAACTAGCTTCCTAATCAATGCAAGTAAGAATCCTTCTAGATTTTATGACAAAACATCTGTGAAAAAAGGTGCCATAAATGGTGATGATGACATCATAATTCCCTCTGAAAGCTCTGACTTTAGAAATGAAATAATTGAGTATTCCATTTTTTCATGTGTAAAGCCAGTAGTTGACAACAGAAAATTCACAACTGATACCACTAATCATGCTATCAAAAGTAGTTATAACTTGTTCAGGGAAAACATATCACCTACCATTTATAAGACATTTACACCCAGCAAGGCAGACACTATCATATCCAGTATATCTGATTTTGCTGAAGATGAAACAAGTATAGTTGTGGCATCTGATTGAAGGTTTAGTGATTTTCCTTTAGCTCAGCTTTCTAATGATGAGGTTTCCAATGTGGATAAAAACACAGCTCTTACTTTTTCACCTTTGAGAAAGATGTCTTCTGTTAAACCAAATGTTCCTGCTATCTCCACTGAGAACAAAATTAACATGGCCATTTCAGCCCTCCATCAGAGAGTGACATGTCTCTAAAACCTACATCTGTTAGAGTACCTGAAACTCTCATCTTAACTGCTAATTCTCATACTAAAGAAACTGCAGCCACCAGACTTGCAAAAGGGGAAAACTTACATCACCATCCAGCAACGTTAATTTCAGCAGCATTAGAGCCTATGCCAACAGATTTTGCTTACTTTAAGGAAGGTGTTATCTCAGGAAGACAAAACATTGAAAGTCAAATTGTCCTGAACATTTTTCCATTGGTCTGTATTGTTCTTCAAGTTGATTACAATGACTCTTCAGACAACATCGAGATGTCAAACCTAACACATCTGCTACTCTTGTTACCAGGGACAAAATTTTTGATGCCTCTGCAATTCGAAATTCAGAATCTAAGAAAACAAGCACCAAGCTTTCTACTTTTATTCCTAATGAATATAATGATCTGAATTTCTATTACACAAGAGAAATAACTAAAGCTTCTACAGTGAAAAACACAGCTAATGAATTTTAAGTGAATCACCTTATAGATGGAAATATAATAATAGGAAATGATCCAGTTATCCAGATGGAAGCAAACTCTACAAAATGCTGACCAAAACTCTTATGAATGAATCTCATTGCTGGTGACAAATCAGTCAATAAGGATTATGACAGTGTCCCTGTAGCAGCTTATTCAAGCTTTCCCACACCCAAGGATTCCTTCCCAGCTAGAGCTGTTTCTCACAAAACCAACTTCATGTCCAGGTACTCAAATTTGCTAACACAAGTTATTGCCTTTATTCCTACTGATAAAAAAAATCTTCATCTTACAGAGGGATCATTTTCCAGGTAGAAGGAAATCCTCAGCTGGAATTTAATATAGCCAATAGCGGAGAAGCAAATACTGAATATCAACCTTCAGAAACCACTAATGTTACTCATGAATCCACTGTTGATATAGAAAAGGTATTACATAGACTAAAAGAAATTTCTGTTTTTCCACAAGCTAACAAGGAAATTGAAGAAAACACTTTAATTAGGGATGATATTTCTCAGTTCCGGGTAAAAACAATTACTCCAAAGGATAGCCCTGGGGATCCTACAAACAACAAAGTAGATATGAAGATTGTGACTTATCCTGCTGTAAATGTCATCTTCCTCGGAAGCTAAGAAATAGCTACCTCACAGACCAACATACCCTTCAACAATTTCTTTAGTCATGCATCCAACATTCCAAACACTTGAGGGGATGAGGACAAAACTGGATGTTGACATAACCAAATCCCAAAATGTGACTGTTCCTCTCACTTCTTTCACTATTTCTGAAGATGGAAATTATTTTGTGAGTGAAAATATTGAAACTGGAACCTCTTTAGTGGCTTCATTATGATTATACTCACCTCAGTTAAGGCTCATTTTATTTTCCCAGTAAATTTATAAACTCTGAAGATACATGCAGGCTTTTTCTAAACAGGAATTCTAGTATTCATAGAAGACACTACTTATCTAACAGTTGATTATTTTAAAATCGCACTTGGCATTTCTTCTGATGGATCTCAAGATATTCTCCACACAAGGAAAGTCTCAATGTGGACGTCACTGTGACACTGGCATTTTCAAAGTCTGCTTCTAAGGACTCTTCCTAGTCAAGTATCCCTGAAAAATCATAGGCGTGCCAAATGACCTTCCTGGGGTTTTACTCGGAAATCTTCTTCCTTTATTAGCAGTTTTCACCTTTTCACTTAAATGTAAGGAATATACTCTGAAACACATATCAATAGATATAAATTTAATACTTTCTTTGAAAAAGACAAAATGTTTCCATTAGTGTAATAGATACTCCAACAATGGAAGAAACTACCATTCAGAATAAATAAAACTTATCTATAGAATCTGATTCTCTGTCCTTAAGTCAGATAATGTCTTCAATGACAGTGATCATTTGGTCAAAAAGGAGTATACTATTATGTATTCTCTAGAGCACATAACTCCAGTTTCACCCTCAAGACAGCTACAATTCTTGTAGTTCCCGGATTTTTACCATATGCTTTCTTCTCTTTGATGGATGACACACACTCAATCTAAAGTGTTCTTTTGAAGGGCAGTGTTTTAGAAAACATAGATAATATTAATAGCATTTCCTTTAGAGGGGGAACAATTATGCTGCAATCAGTGTGATCCTTCCTCACAGCTATACTAGTGGAAGCAGAGTTGGTGTGATCACATAAGTAACTCTTGAAATTAAAGACTATTAGGTAAATTAATATCAATGAAGATGATATAATTATTTCAACTGACATATCTAATTGGAGATGAAATGCTCATAAAACTATATATTTTATAGCTTATTCTGACTCTCTTTATCATAACAAATACTTAGTCTCACAAGATGTCTTCTAGCAAATATACAGTAACCTCTCCATCTTCTTTTTTCCTTTTTGTACCCAAAAACCCTCCCCCAAAGTAGGTACCAAGTCTTCTGTTTATAGCATATATTCTGAATTAAGTTTTATAAGCATTAGATGAAGGGGGACAAAAATAGAAGTTAAGAAAATCCTCCCACTAAGTAAGCTTACTCAGAGAATGACTTTACCCTGTGGCTTTCTTTACTGGCACAGGAACTGATGGCATTTCTGTTTAGAAACATATTTTTGCAAATAGTGATGATATATCTGCAACCAGGCTAATTGTCTAGAGAGAAAGCTGAAAACTTTGAGGTTGAGATCATATTTAATAAAGAATAATTCTTTGTCCTTGGGATCGAACTTACTATTCAGGCTGATGCTGCTGCCCTTTCTCAGATTTAGTTGTGTCTGAGTATGAAAATTCAATTTCTTCTAACAACACTGGAAAAAGACTCATTGTAGCATTAACACTAGACTGCAATCTGCTTTCATCTAATTAAATAAGCTAAACCTTAAGGTTGATAACAGGAAGTCCCACATTTTCAGTAAATAATGTTTCGATGACGATGTTTGATATAATTAACATTATTATTTAGAAAACTCCCTCTGAAATTAAAAATATAGTTCTTAAAACTAATGCAGTTATCCACATCTTGATTCTTATTTCTGTGTGAATTTTGACACATAATACTAACTTTCTGCCAGTGATAACCCTTCCTGCATTTTGGAGTTAAAATAACAGCCAATATAGAAAAACATTCCTAAAACAATTTTAACATACAAAACTTTAGACTCTCACTGTTACTCAAGTAAATTCAAGAAGAAGTAGGAAATGCAATGAAGAAGAAAACAGTAAAGACCCTAACAGGCCAATAACTATTTGTTACTATCTCTACTGAAAATGTGGGACTTCCTGTTATGAAGAATGGAATTAACTGAATTCCCTGCTACCTAATTATCTTCTGTAGCTACACTTACTGCCAACAACACCATTAGTTTTTTTAGATACCAATTTTTTTTAATACCATGAATCTTAAGGGAAAATGGCATTACCTCAAAAAGACTTTGTTACTTATTTGGAAGACAGACGACTTTAAGCTGATGCTGATAAACTTGCGGCTTCCAGAGTTTTTCTTACTAATACTAAACCCACAAGATACCTGGCAGTCTCTGCTATGCCTATTTCAAGTGACCCTACCTCCATATCAGGAGACATTTTCCTTATAATCTGCAACATGGTAAATCTTAAGTTCCATGAAATTGAAATGCTTGGCTGTGAATTTGATTCCATAATCAGAGTGGACTCTACTGTCTTTTCATCCAACATCAATACTCCTGCAATCAGATGACCAATCACAACACAGAAACAACCTCCAAGGAGAGCCAGTGCCATTGCCTCCATAGCTGATGCAACAATCACCATGATGACCCAAGCTTTAATCACTCTGATGAACACTGCTCTCCTGCCTACAGACACCACCAAGCCCAGAAGCAAGACCTCGGAGAGTGCACAGTGCCCTTTCACCCCATGGCTGAAGATGGTTTGCCTAAAATTTATTCTCATCCTCCAACAGAAAGCAGTAAAACACCAACTGCAGCAACTATTTTCTTTGGGGCTGACAACGTTATTCCCAAATCAGAAACAACTATTACTTCAGAAGGAGACCACGTCACTTCAGTAAATGAGTATATGCTAGAAAGTGATTTTTCAACAACTACAGGCAACAAACTTACACCTACAAAGGAAAAACTCAAATCAGAAGACAATATGGGGACCCACTTTCTTAAGTCAACAACTCACCTAGAGAAAGAAATTACCTCTCTGACTGGCACTACGAACTCCATAGAAAGAGACTCTATTACTGAAAATTTCATGCCAGTGAAAATTGGGAATATTTCATCACCAGTTGCTACCGTTTCTTTAATCGATTTTTCCACTGACATAGCAAAAGAAGATATCTTCTTGGCTACCATTGACACAGGAGATGCAGAGATCTCAATAATATCTGAAGCCTCTGGCACACTAAAGGACAGCAGTGCCGGTGTTGCTGACACTCCTGCCTTTCCACATAAAAAGGATGAAGTTGATATAAACAATTATAATTCCCCCATCAAATCCAATGTCACTGCTGAAGAGGCTCTCCAGATCACTGATTCCATTATTCCTGAGCCTGAAATCCTTTCTGCTCCTGAAAAAAACTTCACTACTATTCCAGACATAACTACCCTTAAAGAAGAGAAAATAACTAAAATTGGCTTAAGTGTTTCAGAAGATGACACCAGTGCTGTGGCTGCATTAACTGAATCTGATGAAGAAAAGTTTATCACTGTGTTTGAACTCACTACCTCTGCTGAAAAAGACAGAGATAACCAGGAAGATACCCTGCTAACTGATGAAGAATCTACCGAGGGAGCCAATATTTGGATGGAAAGAGATACTGCAAATGAAGCAGAGACCCATTCTGTTTTGCTTACTGCTGTTGAATCCAGATATGACTTTGTTGTCCCTGCATCAATAGCTACAAACACAGTGAAAGAATCATCTACAGATTTGTCTGAAACTGATAGAACAGAGACTGTACCTAAAATCACTGAGCCATTTTCTGAAACTACCTCTGTATCAGACACCCCAAACTATGAGGAAGACAACTCCACAACTGGAACGGGGATATTTGAACTACTGAAAGAAGATCCAGATGAGTTCATGATTTGAAAGTAGCAAGAGGGATACCAAGTAGAACTGTGCAATAACCCAGCAAGTTAGGCTTAACATCGAAGAAACTTTTCCAACAAGCAAAACCCTGTAGAAATGAAAAAATGTGGGCATTGAAGGCAAGTATTCAACTTAATAAATGCAGATGCTTAGGACTACAGCTCATCCAACAAATTTAAGGCAGCTTAAAAAGAGAAGCAGTGTGATAGTCCCCCTAGTATCACAAAGTTTCCGTAGTCTAACAATTACTTAATGTAAAAGTTTTCAGCCTAGCCTTCAGAGAGTATGAAGACAGAGCAATGTAAAAGCTCACTTCCTACAACATTTAGTGATGCATATCATTTAGTTAATAGTTAATTTTATATTTTAGTGAGAATTAAGGATATGAGGAGAATCAAATTAACATCTCTAAAACATCACCATAGCACTAAAAAGTTCTCCCAAATTGCTTGTTCTAAATAATTTTCTCATTAGTATTTCACCAATGATTTTCTTCTATTTGAAAAATTTTTAATCCTTGCTCATATAAGAATTAAAACACTTCAGTAATTGTTTAGCACCTACATGTAAGATACATAAGATTTGTGATAGGGTTCTTGGCACATGTTAGATACAAACTAAAGCAAAATGATATTTTACAAATATGCATATTTGTCAGAAAAATGTTCTATAAACATATATATCAATTTAATTATCTTTCTGTTAAAATATGTGTTCCAAATTTTTGTTCATGTTTTCCAGGTCATAATCACTGAATATCACACTCTTCTTATGATTCTTGTTAGCAATTCAAGGACATAAATCTTCATTCTTTTCTGGTGCAGACTACTTAAAAGGGTCTGTTCTCACTTTGCTGATGTTCTTCAATAAATCTTTTGGCAAGCAACTAATTTACTATGCGTAGGTGTGTTTGATATTCTAGTACAGACTTCTCGAATTAGAAAAAATAAAGAGAAATGAAGATGCATTGTTTGTTTAAGGAATAACATAACTCTAATCATCAGAAGTAGAATTATTCTATAGAGATTCATCATTGTATTACATTAAAAAAATGAAATAAAAACAATGCCAAAACACCGAGTGAATGAAAGACATTATGTATGGGGGGCTTGCATAGGAATTTGCACCATTAGATAAACTATAGACTAGAATAATCATGATAGTGTATTAAAACTCAGAAACAAATTATTATACAAAAATTAATTATACAGTGAAGTGGACTTCAAAAACGTAGGATATAATAGTTACTCTTACTTGAGCAATCAGTATTTGGGAAAAAATAAGTTGGAATAATAAATTTTTAAACTATGTTTAAGACCATACTTTAAAATAAATTCTACATGGACTAAAGACTTTAATGTAAAAAATAAACCTATACAAAAACTTAGGAGAAAATATAGCTGTATTTCTATCCAAATGAACCTGAGAAATCTAAGCACATTGAAAAGGTGTTAAAAATATCAATAGGTTTGACATAATGAATAGTTAAAATTCTGAAACAAAGAAAATCAATATAAAATTAAAAAGTAAATAATTTCATTTTACATAGTAGTGACAAAAATTAGTATCATTTTCCTTTAAAACTTTCTACAAAGAATTTTAAATGAGCAGTAGAAATAAACATAATTCATGAAACACAAATTGTCAATGAACATGTGAAAAATATTTAATATACATATTCAAAATATTGAAATAAAACTATTACACATCAGTTTTAGCCATTTGAGGATAGACAGTGATTACTGTCCATATTCCTTGTTGACCCATTTTCCAAAGTTTCTCCAAATTTCTCCAACCTTTCTGGAAGGCTGGAAGTCAATTTGGCAATACATGTAGCAAGCATTTTAAAAATTTGAAGCTTTTGGCCCAGTTATTTTACATATTTTAGCACTGAGAATTTTCCTAAGAGTCAGAAATTATGAAAGTTCTAACAGTTACTGAGCTCTGACCACTGGTCACACACAGTTGTGTTTATATTTAGAATAACATTTGATCCTCATGGTACCTTAGAATGAGAAATATTATTATTCTCATGTTAGTGATAAAGAAACAGTCAGAAAAGCTATTCAACATGCACCAAGCTTCATAGTTAATATGTAGCAAAGAACACTTCAAACCCAGGCAGAGCCCATGTTCTTTTAATCACTATAGTGTATGGGCTATCAGATTTAAATACAATAATTTTGGCACTCTTAAACTGAATAATGTGATTTTATATGTACATAAAGGAGAAACACTTAAACAATCTACAATTGTAGTTACATGTAATTAATTACACTTCCGTATATCCATATGAAGCCATAATCCACATCTTTTAAAATAGTTCTTAGGAAGAATATTTAATCAAATGGAGGGTATTTTCATAAAACTCTAACCAAATTTACATAGTGGTATGTATGCAATATACACATACATACACACACATGCAGAATGTCTAGATTATATATATCACAATATATAGTCTCTAAGAAGGACTACAGATGAGTTTGTTTCATTCTCTGTGCTTCTTTGCATTTCTAAATCTCTGCAATCATCCAGAATTTAAGGTGTACACAGGAGAGGATGAGTGTTTGTCAACTCCATTAACTAGGAAACCTGGAAGCCAAGCTAGATCTCTCACTCTTACTTCCTTCCTATATTTAATTAAAATATTGGCTGGGCATGGTGGCTCATGCCTGTAATCCCAGAACTTTGGGAGGCCGAGGCGGACAGATCACAAGGTCAAGAGATCGAGACCATCTGGCCAACATGGTAAAACCCCGTCTCTACTAAAAATACAAAAATTAGCTGGGCATAGTGGTGCGCACCTGTAGTCCCAGCTACTCGGGAGGCTGAGGCAGGAGAATTGCTTGAACTGGGGAGGTGGAGGTTGCAGTGAACCGAGATCACGCCACTGTACTCCAGCCTGATGCCTGGTGATGGAGCGAGACTCTGTCTCAAAAAAAAAAAAAAAAAAAAATTAGCTAGTATTTTCAGTGTTTCCTGTGTCAGACACTATTTTATTTTTCATTCATAAGGCATGTGTATGCATCTACTATGTTCCAAGCACTATGAAAGTGTTTTGAGACACTGTAGTGAATCAAATGACATTATCCCTGCCTTCACGGAAATTAATCAACCATAAAAGACAAATTTTAGACAAACAATCTCAAATAATCACACAGAAAGAAATGACTAAGTGCAAAATGTGATGAGTGTTTCAAAATAAAAACAGAAGATTATAATTGCAGATTTTTCACACATTTAAAGACCAAGAAAATGTCTCTGAGGAAGGGATATTTAAACTAAAATACTGAAAAATGTGGAGAGAGGAGGAAACAACATCTCCAAATTCTTGAGGCTAGATTTTTCAAGGATATGAACAAGCATGGTATCAGCTGGAAAATAAGATGAAACTGGAAAGGCAGGCAAGAGACAAATCATATGGTACTTGTTAAACATCCTAGATTTTAACTGTTTGGAAGCTATTAAAGGTTTTAATCACTTTATCCTCAAAACAATTTTAGTACTGAGAGTGCTGGCTAGGCAAAAAGCAACATTATTTTATACACTCCAACTATACATCTTTCAAAGATTTTGTTTAGAAAAATAGCTTGGTAGTCCCCTTTGCATGTAGGAGATGAGGCTCTGAGCCATAAACTGAACTGGAACAATTAAACAATTAAAAAGATAATGTGCTCTACGACAGAAGATAACAGGAATTTGGGGCTAGGGCTTAGAAAAAACAAGAAGAACAGCACATCAGCAACTGGTTAAAGTCTAGAACGATGAGTGACCAGTAAGATTTCTGGTGGTCAATGAATATTTTTCCAAAAAAGAGTGCCTAATTATCCATTTTACTTTGTGCCATTTCAAAGCAAAGTTTCACCTTGTCCTGAAATTTGATCAAATGTCTGTAAGACAAAAGGTCTTAAATATGCAGTTCTTGAAAAAATAAAGAAATGTAGGAGGCAAAGAAGGTCAATCAGGTAAGATGAGTAATTAGAGAATAAATATGAGACAGAGTCTTTCTTCCCAAATATTCTAAATAGTGATGACCTGAGAAAGGAGTGATGGAAGTACAGTGAGTAGATATTATAGTAGTCACATTTCACAGATAACCAAAGTGAAACAGAAAAGTCATTTGCCCCAGGCAACAATGCTAGTAAATAAGAAAGCTCAGCTCCACAGACACGTGTGGCTCCATAACAAGTTCAAATCACTCTGCTTTGTGTGAACTGTTGAATAAATGAATCATACCATCTCTTTATCATAACCCTCCCCCTTGATCCATTTCCATTGCCACTGCCTTGGGTAAGCCTAAAAGCTGTCTTGTAGCTGGTCATCTCTCCTATGGTCTGGTATTTCACCAGTTAATTAAGCCCCACATCACTCAGCTCTAAAGCTTTTTGCTTACTCCCTGCTCCCACATGCCTTTCCACAGTCATGAAGTATAACCACATAAACCAGTCAGAGCAAAGAGGGCAAGAGGAATTGCTTTGGGGAGGTTCTGGGAAATAAGTTTCCGAAGGAAACTTCTGTTTAAAGACATTTAGGGCCATGAGCTGCTACAGCCACCTTGGGATGACAAGGAGGCAGGTTGCTCAAGAATAAGTGAATGCTGAGGAAACTAGACACAAGAAATATAAATATGAAATTGTGGTAGTTCAGTCAGGGTGGTGGCAAAAATATCAAGGGAAAAATATTAGAGATAGTATAGGAAATAGTCACAAAACCCCCTTGGAAGGCCAGGCAGTTTACATAGCTTCAGGAAAGAATGGGTGGAAAGCGGCTAGTTCTTTTATCTTGAGGCTTGAAGCAAAGGAGTTTATCTAAATGTTGTGTTGTCCTAAGACCCACCTTTTCCCATCCTCAGTTGACTGCCTCCTACTCAGGAGGTTGGCAAAAGTTTATTACCCACAAATGGTGTTTGTTTAGGCCTCGAACTTGGCCTTTAATTTTTACCCTCTGGTGGCGTTGAATCAAAGCCTTTGTTATTTAATGTGTAGTGAATAAAGGCCAGCATGTCAGAGCCAGAGGCCATTAACTCCTTCGGGTGAATGGCCTGGACACCCCAGCCCACTCTTTCACTGTATTCTGTGTCTGAGTGAATTTATTCATGCATCTTGGGGTCCGAGGGTGCCTGTTATATCCCAACATGACATAATAAAAGAACGTGAGACTAGTTACATCATGTAGCAATCCTAACTAGTCTGCTTGTTTACCTGAGACAATGTGTTTTCTAATTAAACAAGTTTGGGTTCTGTTTTCTGTTATTTGAAACCAATGTACCTTAAAAACCAAGACTCCAAGTTATTTCAAGTCTCTGTGCCTTTTTTAAACATTTTTTTTTTTGGTAGAGAAAGGGTCTTGCTATCTTGCCTGGACTGGTCTCAAACTACTGGCTTCAAGCAACTCTCCTGCCACAGCCTCCCAAAGTGCTGAGATTACAGTGTCTGCTGTACTCCCAGTGCCACAGCCTCATAGGGTAAATATCATCTTTCATATTCACCTCATGAGCTACCATCTTTAACCACTTCTTGGTATGATTACCTGTTGTGTATCCCCCTATGTACATTCTTTAATCACACTATCTTTAATATTTTATTGTATTTACTTGATAAAAGATACTTCTATGTCACAAGATAATCCTACCCATAGTCCCCTCTGACACAGATAAGTCCATCCAAAGTTCCCTCTGTCCCAGTGTAACTCCTGTTTATTATCTCCACTATCCCCTTTCCCCACAAATACCCCTACCGTGGGGCATAACACTCTCCTCCAGGTCACAGGAAGTTTCTGACCACAAAAAGGGAGAGAGAGAAGCCAATTTCAATAGGCAAAGACTTCTGATCATAAAGAAAGAATGTTCTTCTCAGGAGATTCCCAAAGTACCGGTTCAAGTTGTTAACCTAGCTCTATGTGAGGATGCATTAAAGAACGTTAGTAACTTCAAGGTACCAAGAACAGTGGGAAATTAAACCAGTGTGTTTGTAGTATATGTGCTTCTACTCATTCAACCTATTGCAAATTGGTAGTAAACAAAGAATACATTAATTACAATTTCAGTATATGGCCTTTATTTTCTTTACAAAACTACTGGTATGTTGTTTTGCTTTCCTCACATATATTTCAAACACAGCAGAAGGCTGACTTAAAATAGGCATCTCCCTTCCTCAGATTACTCCTCTTCTAATATTCTCCATCTCAGCAAAAGGCACTATCTTCACAGTTGTCCAAGAAAGAAACGGGGGACTCAGTCTTCACTTCCCACCCTCTTATTCTCCATACCTAACAAATACAAAGTTTTTACCTTGGCATTCTAAATAGTGCTTTAGAATCCATTTGCCTTCCTTCCCATGGCCATTTCTTTATCCAAATCTCTATCAAGAAAGAGTGGCATTTTATTATACAAATTGATCATATCACTTCCACCTCCTAATTCAAAAAATTATCCAATGACTTTCCACCAACTTTAGAATGAAGTCCAAAATCTTTATGATATTTGTTGGAATTCACACAGGGTGGCTGGCAAAATACTAGGGAAATATTGGGAAGGTTATAGATTATAGCCTCAAACCTTTTGGAAGTCCTAAAGATTTCATTGGGACAGGCTGGAGGCAGCAGGATCATTTACATAAGATTAGGTAAAAGATAGAGACAATAAGAGGCCTTCCCAGTTAAGTCTGTTTACCCTCACATTCCTTTGTCTCTAACTGTTTACTCATATAAACTTTGGGCTGGATGGCCCTCCCAGGAGGCGATCAAAGGGGAATTACCAGTTAATGGTGTTTACTATGGGCCCCAGAACCTAAAGCTTGTATCATTTGTAAAACCACTCTTTTAACCATGTTAGTTTTCCACAAGCATGTTGACCTAGAACCTCTGTTATGAAATCTTTACTGAATAAACGTGAGGATGGGACAGGGTGTCTTGATTGACTGGCTGCTGCTCTCTGCAGGTGTCTCACAGTGAAATTTCATGTGGTCTTTTTTACAACCAACATCCTAGATTATAATTCTCTGCTAAGATTGGAGTAACATTTAAAGTCTGATAATGGGAATGGTTGTTATTCCACTTCTATCCTTAACATGGTTCTATTAAAATCCAATTTAAGTAAAACAGTAACCTCTGAAGCTACAACTAGCCCATGAATTGGTAAGGAGCACTTAAAAGTCTTCCATATAGCTTTGGTCCTCAGTAAAAAAGAATTTCCTAATTAACTACTAAGTTGCAAAACCTGTTTTCTATCTTAAAAGGCAGCACTACTAGCACAAGCTTTATTTACCCTTAATTTTGTAAATTTAGATGATAAATTTCAGTCAGCTATAAAAGAAGGCCCACAAATTAGCTGAAAAAGCAATAAAAAGCTAAGCATGTAAAACCACACATTACCCTTTAAAGGAAAACATTAAACCAAATTAAATAATATTCATTGAATTAAGAAGTAAAAATGTTGTATCCATTCTCAGAAAGTGAAGAAATATATATGTAAGTGTAGTGAAAACATATCATGAAAGACTGATGAAAGATAGTCTTTGCCCAGCTAGTAAGTCACTGTTTTCAGAACAGTTTGCCAGTTTAAAGACCATAAACTTGGTAAGCCTAAAAACTCAATTGCAAGATTTAGGCTATTCTGCCTGTGACTTTAAGCACAAAGTTAAAGTATATAATTTAGGTCTCTGCTCCCAAAGATGGTTTCAGATTTCCTCTTAAAACTTCATGTTACTGAAGAGGAAGACCCAGGCTTCTCAGATCAACTTCCCCTTTGACTATCATGCTGCATTTCAATAGAAGAAAAGGTTGACTGACTGGCGCCTGCAGTTTTACCTTCCTATAGGTGACAGGCTAGGCCTTGGGGAAACTCTCCAGAAGGCACTATTTTTACTTAAAACAAGATCAAACCAGAAACCTTTTCACATGTGAGTCCTAAAACTGTAAACCGGAACCCTTTCATATGTGATTCCTGAAACTGTAAACCAAAACCTTTTCACATGTGAGTCCTAAAACTATGAACCTAAGATTCTTCTACGTGTAACATCTAAAGTATAAGCCTATATAAAGGCAGAACCTTCCTTTGTTAGATGAGCTGGGTTTTTGACAAATTACTGCCTGGTCTCCCGGCGGAATAAACTCCTCCCTCCTTTATTCGGTGTTCGAGAGATCCGTTTCCCACGGCCGCTCCTGCTACATTTTTGGTGTGTTGGCCAGGAAGTGAGTCTTGGATAGCAGACGGTGGGAAAAAGTCTCTTAGGTGGTTTGCCTAGCCCTGTGGAGCATCCCTGCAGGGGGACTCCTACTCACTGGGGTGACACATCCTGAGAGAGCTCCTGCGCAGGTATTTGCCTGGTGGAAAAGCCTTGCCAGAGCAGAGCAGGGAGGCCCTGCAGTGCGGATCCACCCAGTGGCTGAACACCGAGGAGGAATTAGTATTTGGAGAAGTCTGGACAACTGAATTTGGTAAGATTGAACCCAGGAAAGTAGCCCACCCCATTCTGGGTGGAAGCGTGGCCTGATCACCCACGGGTGCCAGATCGGCACTTTTGAAGGCAGCTCTTTCTGTAACTAACCTTGGAAGCTTTTTGCTTATGGTTTCAAATTGGAAAGAGAGCAATTTGTTGTGTGTCTGTGTGTGTAGATGTATCCAAGCGGACTCATCAGTCATAAAAGGTATCAGGCCCATTAGGAAGGGCCTCATGCATTGAGCAATTTGTAAGAATTAGAGACAGCCACAGAAGGCTGAGTGAAGAAGCCTCTGGATGTTGTAAAAGGATTGAAGTGAATGTAAATTGGAGAGTGCTCCGTGCTGCATCTTGCTAGGCAGAACAGGACCTGCTGTGAGTGACCTAACACTCTCCTAACTGGGAATTGTTTCTTTGAAGTGTTAATATGGGTCACTCCCATAGCCATTCCACCCCTTTAAAAACCACGCTGAAAAATTTCAAGAAGGGATTTAGTGGGAATTATGAAGTAACTATGACACCAGAGAATTTAAGGGTTTTATGTAGGGAAGATTGGCCAGCATTTAGGGTAGGTTGGCCCCCAGAGGGGACCCTAGACAGGTCCCTTGTCTCCAAAGTAAGGCTTGAGGTTATATACGGCGAGCTAGAACACCTCGATCAATTTCCATAAATAGATTTGTGGTTGCAGTTAGTGTTAAACTCTCCGAAGTGGCTAAGAGAGCAGGCAGCGACTGTTTTAGTAGCCAAGGGACAGACTGCTAGAAACCACCATCCCCCTCACCACCGAGAAAAGCGGACTCCCAAGGTTTTGGTTGACCCAGCAGCAGAAGAGTTTTTGCCAATAATGCCTCCTCCTCCTCCTCCTCAAGGACTCCCTGCCCCTGGGCCAGAAGCCTCAGCATCCCCACCAGGGCTGCACACCCCTAAATCCTCCAGAGCAGACAAAAGAGAGTGTGGAAAAATTCTGCCCATTGCTGCCCACTTCCTGGAGGGAACTCACCCTGTCTGTGGCCCAAGGCCAGGGTGCAGATGCCTTTAAGAGAGCAGAGGTACCCAGAAGTGGATAAGGATGGCCACATGGTAGAAAGGCATGTTTTCACATACCTGACGTTCACCTCAGCTGATCTTATCAATTGGAAAAATAACAACCCATCTTATACCGAGAAACCCCAAGCTCTCATTGATCTACTGCAAACTATTATTCAGACTCATAACCCCATGTGGGCCGATTGCCATCAGCTGCTTATGCATCTTTTTTAACACAGATTTTCTTGTACTTGATGAACTGGCCCTGCCCCCCTTCTCCAGCAAAACCTGTTGTGCAAATCAAGGGCCACTATCCCATTCAACAAAGAAGACTACCTGCAGCTAAAACTGCCTCAGTTGGGGGTCATCCAGGCTTTCATTGTCCCTTAGGAAGGAGGGTGGAGACTTCCTAGCCAGAAGCAGGGGACTGATATTATCGCCCAGGCCCATGCAGGGCTTGTGTGGCTTTGCACCCAACTTATACACGCAGTTGGGATTATTGCCAGCAGCGGATAGTTGGTTCACTTAATTGGACTTAAAGAATACCTCTTTAACATTGGACTGGCCTTGGAAGGTCAAAAACTATTTGCATTTCAATGGAAAAAAAAAAAAGGAGGTGTAACTACTCAATACACCTGGACCCAGCTTCCCAGGGGCTCAGAAACTCTCTCATCATCTCTGGGGAGGCATCAGCCTGTGACCACCCTCTAGAAGCTTCTTTCTTGCATGCTGCCCCCGTATGCTAATAACCTGCTATTGGAACACCCCGCGGCAGTCAGGTGTGCAAACAAATGCCTTACTTCGGCACCTGGAGGACTGTGGGTATAAAGTGTCAAAAAGGAAAGCCCAAATTTGCCAAAAAGCAAATGCAGTATCTGAGGCTCACCATCTGGAAGGGGGAACGCAGCCTAGAAGCAGAGAGGAAGCAAGCCATTTGCAAAGTAACAGAACCTGAGACTAAAAAGCAGGTGAGAGAGCTCCTGGGAGTGGTGGGTTTTGTAAATTGTGGATTTCCAAATTTTGCGGTACTGGCCAAACCCTTACACAAAGTGACAAAGCGGGAAGGGGAGAAGACAAGACACCCTTTAAATGGGGCAGAAGCTAAAAGCGAAACTTCTGTTAGCCCTGGCTTTGGGGCTAGCTGATTTAACACAGCCTTTTCATGCTGTCAAAAAGAAAAAAAAAAAGAAAAGAAAAATGGCAATCAAAGATTCTAGCCTTAACTCTGGGAAGAATTTAAATATCAAAACACCCCACACAGCAGTGACTCTAATGAATACCAAAAGACCTCATTGGTAAGCCTGCCAAATACCAGGGCCTGCTATGTGCAGTGGTTGTACAAGCCATACATGAGACCACTCATTTAGGTCGAGTCACTTGAAAAGATGCTGGGCCAGTACTTTTACATCTTACACTTATCAGCTTTGACTAAAACTGTGGCACAGTGATGCATTCATTACATGTCGGCAACACAACGTGAGGCAGGGTCCCAACTATTCTCCCTGACATTCAAGCTTATGAAGCAGCTCCATTTAACGATCCCCAGGTAGACTTTACTGAAATGTCCAAGTGTGGGAGACATAAGAATTTGTTGGTCCTGGTGTGCACATACTCTGGGTGGGACTGAAAGGGCCCATGAAGTAATAATCCATGTGCTGCTTCGAGATCTTATCCCTGGGTTTGGACTGCCACTGTGCATTGGATCAGACAACGGACCAGCATTTGTGGTGGATTTAGTCCGGAAAGCAGCAATGGTCTTAGGTATCACCTGGAAACTGCACGCTGCCTACCGACCTCAGAGTTCCGAAAAAGTGGAAAAATGAATCGGACCATCAAAAACAGCTTAGGGAAAGTGTGTCAGGAAACAAGATTAAAGTGGGTGCAGGCACTTCCCTTGATGTTATTCAAAATTAGAGGCACCGCCTTTAGGAAAAACAGGATATTTCCCTATGAAGTCTTATACCATAGACCACCTCCCCTACTCTGGGCACTCCTAAGAACTCCTGGGGAGTGGGAGAGATTGAGTTAGGATGCTAGTTACTAGCCCTAGGGAGAATCACTTAGGATACTTCAATCTGAGTAAATAACAAATGTTCTGTAAGCCTTTTTCTCCCCAGTTCACCCTTTCTCACTAGATAATCACGTGTGGATAAAGGACGGGAGTACAGTCCCTCTAAAGGCACAGTGGAAAGGACCTGAGGCCTGATCCTGACCAATCACACAGCTGTGAAGGTAGAGGGACTCCCAGCCTGAATCCACCACAGCCTCGTAAAAAACCAGCAACACCTGAGACTTGGACCAAGGCAAGGACTGCAGAATCGCCTTAAAAAGGACAACAAACCTTGTTCCAGCCACATCCCAGAAGTTGGCTGGTCCACGCATGGCCGAAGCATGAGGAAATTTATCTTGGGATTTGTTCTTCTTAATATTTGGACTTGTAGAGTAGGAACATTAACTAATTTTAAAGAATTCCCTCAGTATGTACACCAGGTAGGGCATAAAAGTTACTGCCATTCTTTTGTCTTACAGTTCTTATAAATGTACAGGGACACAGAAGAGAACCTGTTTATATAATGGTACTCAATATAAGGTGTGTAATCCATGAAATGTACAGGTACCTGTGTCATAGGCATCATTAAGCCCTCTTTCTTCCTATTATCTGTTAAGACAGGTGGGCTGTTAATGTATTCAGTCTACTCCGCTAGACAGAAAAAGAAACCTAAAGATAGGAGAATAGACAGATAATGAGTGGCCACCAGAGAGAACTATTAACTATCATGGGCCTGCCCCATGGGCAGATGATGGCTCATGGGGATACCAGACCCCTATTTACATGCTCAACTGGATTATCCAGTTGCAGGCTGTTTTGAAAATACTCACTAATGAAATAGGCAAAGCTCTGTCCCTTTTAGCCCAACAACAACAACAACAACAAAAGCACAAATAAGAAACACGATTTATCAGAACGAGCTGGCCCTAGATTATTTGCTAGCAGCCAAAGGAGGAGTCTGCGGAAAATTCAATCTAACCAACTGCTGTCTGCACATAGATGACCAGGGGCAAACAGTGGAGGATATTGTGCGAGACATGACCAAACTGGCACACGTGCCTGTACAGCTGTGGCACGGATTTAACCCTGAGTCCTTATTTGGAGGTTGGTTCTCATCCTTGGGAGGATTCAAAACCATCATCATAAGTGTTATAATAATAATAGGTGTTTGTTTGCTGCTCCCTTGTCTACTCCCTCTGTTCCTTCAGATGATTAGGGGATTCATCACTGCTGTAGTCAAATAATGACATCACAAGTATATGATATGAAACATTATTAGTCAGTTTCTTCAGAAAATCTGGAAAGTGAGAAGGAAGGTAAGACCTCTCACTAATTATAAAGTGGTGAGGGTCTCAAAGGGGGGGGTGAAGAGGGAGACCCAGCCTTCTCAGGTCAACTTCCCCTTTGACTGTCATGCTGCATTTCAATAGAAGAAAAGGTTGACTGACTGGCGCCTGCAGTTTTACCTTCCTATAGGTGACAGGCTAGGCCTTGGGGAAACTCTCCAGAAGGCACTATTTTTACTTAAAACAAGATCAAACCAGAAACCTTTTTACATGTGAGTCCTAAAACTGTAAACCAGAACCCTTTCATATGTGATTCCTGAAACTGTAAACCAAAACCTTTTCACATGTGAGTCCTAAAACTATGAACCTAAGATTCTTCTACGTGTAACATCTAAAGTACAAGCCTATATAAAGGCAGAACCTTCCTTTGTTAGATGAGCTGGGTTTTTGACAAATTACTGCCTGGTCTCCCGGCTGAATAAAGTCCTCCCTCCGTTATTCGGTGTTCGAGAGATCCATTTCCCACGGCCGCTCCTGCTGCATTACCAATTTCAGCTTTCCATCTTAATGAATTATACAATCAGTTGCTAAGTTATAATCCTAATATCATCAAGATTTCTTTAAGTAAAGAGCAATTCAAAGGAGTATTACACTGCTCCATATCTAATGCTTTACCACGTTTGCTGACACATCAGGTAAACAAGGAAAAGCTGCATTCTGGTAAAGACTACATAATTCAATCACCTAAGATGAGTTTACTATCAGACAAAGAGCTGAGATTGAAGCTGTGGTACTAGCAATAAAAACTTTTTCTACTCAGCCTGTAAATATAGCAAGTGACTTGGCTTACTCAGTTTATCTACCACAAAATCTTGGAACAGCTTTAATTAAGTCTAATCTTGAGCCCACATCTCACTGCCTGGTCTATTGGCTTATGGCAATATACAAGCACACTTACACGTGACAACATCACTGCTTGACCAAGACAGAGAGAAACAGAAAGATTAGTGAGAGAACTAGAAAGAAAAATATTATAGAAGGAATTTATGCAAGTAGATTGTATAAATTGTGTTTTGAATGTCTAAACAAGTTTTAAAACATTAATTGTAAAAGAAATTCTGTGTGTAAAGATATTAGTTAAAAGTTAAGAAAGTATCCAGTTTTTCTGCGAACTGGACATTAAAATAAAGCACAACAGGTTTTTCTTAAAGCTCTAACCTGTTCTTTTACAAAGATTATAAAAAGTTTCTTAGCATAGGAACAGCCACTAGAATTTACAGCACACCAGCACCAGCCATGAGACTCCGCCCTCATCAAACAATGGAAAGAAGAAAAAAACTCAAGCCAGCATAAGAAAGATCCTACAGGATGACACAAGCCCTGGACATCACCTGGAGAATGCTGAAGAGGACAACGCAGAAGGCTAAGAAAATCATGCTTTGAATTTGTTACTTTTTTATTCTTTCACTCTACCTACCACCTGTACTTGCTACACTCTATCAAGCTCATCTTCTAATCCACATTTTTCTCCTCTGTGACTTAAACTAACACCCCCTTCATAGCTTCTAACAACTACTGCTTGGCTAAAAAAAATTAACATATCCCCAGTGAAGTTCCTCATTAATGGCATACAGTAAGCTGAAATGCCAAGTAACATTACAGGTCAGACACAAAAGATTCATAGTTATACTTACAGCTTTTATAGTCTCAGCCATAGTCATCCTGGCAACTGCCATTGTGGCAGCTATTACTGAGTCAGTATGAACAGCTGCCTTTGTAGATAATATGGCAAAGAATGTGTCAAATAGTTAGCATTAGTAATGTAACAGCACTTAGGACACAAATTTCTATTTTCGTAATGAAAGCTATACACTGTGAGTGCAAGCGGCTGAAACGGCAGCTGTGACAAGTGAAATGGCCTGGGATATTTCAATAAGACACCTCATTGGACAGCGAGTCTTACCACATTACTTGTTTGTAAAAGATCTGCAAGTTTAATTCCCAATAGAAACCCGTTACCCAAGTATTTAGATTTCTAATTGCAGACAGGATGAACAGTTGGGCAAATGTCTTGCCATAAGTGGCTGAAATGTATAGTGCTTGCTAAATAATCCCATATAAGTTCATGCCTTAATTCCCTGGGGCTCCAATTATGGTTGAGCACTGGCAACACTGATTCTACTTTTAAATAACAACTGTAAAAGCAATTTGAACATTTTTCAATTAATTAAATACATAGTGAACGAGTAACCTCTTGTCATTTTGCCCTCCAGGACCTGAGCTAATTGGTGTAGAATAAAATGTTTTGAAAATTTAAAAAAAAAAAAATGTGTCAAATAAACTTCCTTTACGGCAAGGTATAGATCAAACAATTCTTGCATGTCTGCAAGCACTTGAGGCTGCCATAGAATATGTGGGGGAGCAACAGGATGCACTGGCATTCCGATAGCAATCAAGCTGCAACTGGGAACATAAACATATTTGTGTCACTTCTTTACCATAGAATCAATCAGTACATAGTTGGATGAGGTGAAACAACACATTTGGGGAACCTTTTAAGACAATTTAACAGCAGACCTAAAACAACGTCTAGAATCCCTTCACACTATAGATCTACACACCCAACAAACAGCCATATGGAAAGGTGTGCAAGATCATCTCCCCTGGTTGGACCCGCATTCCTTGGAGTTGCTCTTAAATCAGATAAGAATATTGCAAATTGTAATAATAATTGTCTTATGTTATTTGTTAATCCTAGGATGCACAGCAGGAGTAAAAACAAGGACCACCTGGCCTGACATTGCTGAACACATCATTAGCCGGCAGACAACAGAGCCTAATTTTAATAACAAATAAAGGGTAAGATGTTGGAATTCACTTGGGGTGGCTGGCAAAATACTAGGGCAACATTAGGGAAAGTTATAGATTATAGTCTTAAACCTTTTGGAAGGCCAAAACGTTTTATTGGGAGAGGCTGGAGGCAGCAGGATCATTTACATTAGATTAGGGAAAAGATAGAGACAATAAAAGGCCTTCCCAGTTAAGTCTGTTTACCCCACATCCCTTTGTCTCTACTCTGTTTACTCATGTAATCTTTGTGCTGGATGGTCCTTTCAGGAGAAATCAAAGGAGAATTACCTGTTAATAGTGTTTACTCTGGGCCCCAGAACCTAAGGTTTTTATTGTTTGTAAACCCACTTTTAACCATGTTAATTATCCACAAGCACGTTGACTTAAAACCTCTGTTATGAAATCTTTACTAAATAATATGAATATGGGAAAAGGGTCTTAGTCAATTGGTGGCAGTCACCCTCTGAAAGCAGCCATCAACCATCCATAGCCCACCTGAATCACTGAAATAGATGTGAGAGTGCATGTATTCATCCATCATTAAGTCAGGGTCTGCAGGACAGACCTCCACAGATGGTAATCGACGTCTCAGATCTTCATCAGAGTCACCACAATGAAAGCCCTGTTTATCTATCTGGCCTCATAATATGCTACTGTCATTTTCCATTCTTAAATTTCAACTATATAGATCTCATTTTGATCATCCTTAGAGCATAAAGCTATGTCTTGTATCAGGAACAGTAGACATGATATGCTCTCCCTGAAAAATCCTTTAACTCACATTTTAAAGTACAACTAAATGTCACTTCCTCAGTTATATCCTCCCTGGATCCTAAATTTACATAGGCCCCTGTATTCTTCTGTCATATTAATCCAGTGCACTGTACCTTGTTTTGTGTAACATCCATAATTATTTCAATTGCATGTTATGATAGTTTTTTCAGACTACTGTAACAAAGTGCCACAAACTGGGTAGTTAACAACAGAAATCTATATTCCCCACAGTTTTGGGGTATATAAGTCCTAAATCAGGGTGTCCACAGGACCATGTTCTCTCTGTGGTTTCTAGGGGATTTTTTTTTTAATTTCTTCCCAGCTTTTGGGAACTAACTGCTGGCAATCCTTGGCATTCCTTGGTTTGTAAACACATCATTCCAGTCTCTGCCTCCTTGTCACATGAGGTTCCCTTTGTGTCTCCATGTCAAAATGTCTCTCTGTTTATAAGCACACCAGTCATTGGGTTAGGCCAATTTTAATCCAGTATGAACTCATTCATCTTAACTTCATTACATCTGAAAAGACACCATTTCTAAATTTGAGATCTCACTTAAAATTACTGGGGGTTAGGATTTCAGCATATTTTTGGTGGGAGGACATAACTTAACCCATAACCTGTTTAATGTTTATCTTCTCTGCCAGACTGTATATCTGATATTTAGGATGATCATATAATTTGTCATGAAAAACAGAACGCTTTTGAAACTGAGACAATTAATTATGACTCCAAAACAACAACAATAAACCAGAATGTCCTAATAAGAGCTATCTACACTGTATTCAAAGCAAATAAATCAGATACTATTGTTCACTGCTCAATTCTGAGAGCTTGGAAACCAATAGATGCTCAATAAACATCTGTAAAATAAATGAATAAAATGTACCAGTGAATGAGGAAATGATGTTTTCAATTATTAAACTGAATGCTCTCAGGAGATAGCTGGTTTGCACTGGATGCTTAGCACTGAATACCAGTTGGCCAAGACAAGAAGGAGATCACTGGTTGCAAGCTGTGGAAAGGGGAAAATCAAAAACTCAAAAGCATAAATGCACTTGGGTTATTAATAATTTTTAAGTAAGCACAATGGGTCTGAGTATAAATTGTAACAAATATATAAAATTGTAAGTGATATTAAAGCTTTACAAGCAAACCAGAAATATAATCAAATTGTATCAGATAGTGCATATTAGTTAGGATTCTCCAGAGAAACAGAACCAAATGGGATGTATAGAAAGAGTGAAAAAGAAAGCCAGGCTGGGAATTCAGGCAAGACTTGCTATGGCAGTATTGAGTCTGAAATCCACAGGGCAGGCCAGCAAGCAGGAAACTAGGAAGAGTTCTATGTTACAGTCTTGAGGTACAGTTTCTTCTTTTCCAGGAAACCTGTCTTTGCTTTCAAAGGCTTCAACTAATTAGATAAGGCCCACCCCCCATTATGGAGGGTAATCTGCTTTACTTAAAGTCAACTGATTGCCAATGTTAATCACATCTAGAAAATACCTTTACAGTAACATCTAGACTAATGGTTAACCAGACAATAGGGCATCACAGACTAGCCTAATTGACACAGAAAATTATCCAGTGACATCGTGTGTAGCAATTTAGCATTAAAACTTCATATAACTAATGGCTCCTATTCCCTGAACTAGTTTCACTGAAATTAGAGTTTCAGGGTAAAATGCATTAATGAAATATTGGAATGAATTTCCTGGAGTCTTTAAATAAGAATATACATAAGAAGGGGCCATTCAGCTCTATCGCCATGGAGCTACAGTAAACTCCTCTAAAGCTAATGCTCTGTAACATGATTTGGGAAATGTAGATATAGACAATGGAAGGCAACCGAAGTTTAAAGCATTGGATTGGCATGTTACTTGTATTTTAGAAGGATAATTTCAGTGAAAAAGTAAAAGTTGGATGGGGTGATCATGATGCTAGATACAGAGATACAACAAACTATGGCTTTCATACTAGAAAGAGATAATAGAGCCTGAAAAAAGAGCAAGAATCAATAAGAATAATTATCGACAGTTTAATATTTATCAAGCTAGTCCAATCATACTATAAACAAAATTGTTACAAAATAAGCATGAGCTTAACCACACAGGCTCCTTGAATGAACATTTTATGTCAAAATCTGAAAGTTCAAACGAGCCCTGTTGGGTACAATAGGTGTTCCTAGCCAAGTTATCTAAGCAAAAATCTTGTGAGTGAAATCCTAACGTTTTTCTCTTAGTCTACAGAATTTTACATTAGAATCATTTGCAACCAAGAAAGGGAAAGAAAATTTTATACACACACACACACACACACACACACACACACACACACTCTTGGTCAAAAGCATTATATTTCACTTAGATTAATGCCAGGAAATCTACTAGTTGACAGAGCCACAAAAATGCCTAAGACAGATGCTCTCTGTGTACAACTTACTCACCATAAAGATTAGCTAGAATGTCTCACAACAAAAGTTAAATAAATAAAATATACATAAGAATATCTTGATGCAGAGGGACAAAAAAGCCATGGGGGGAAAAAAAACCTGGATTTAAAATAGTGGCTTTTGAAAATATGAGCAAGTTATTTATTTTCTCAAGTTTCGGTCTCTTCCCATACAAAATTACCATCTATGTCAAAGACACAGACCTAGATCTGCATCTTGATTTATATTTTAGGTTGTTCTCACTGTTTTTAGTTGTCCTAAAAATTTTTTAGAAAGTATGTGTAAACTGCAAATCCAATAATCAAGGAGACATTGCATCTAGTGCCCTCCAATTTACCTTTAGGATAAAAAGTCTAGAAGTCCTTCTCCTTTCTTTCATTCATCACGGTGTGAATTAATGCCAAGCGGATGTACTATTGTTAACAGCTAACTTGAAAGAAAAGCATTGAAAACCTGATTATTCACGAGTAGGCTTTCCAGATGATGTTTTTTTATCTTTCTGGTAATGAACAACATTTTCATGGAAATTAAAGCTTGCATCAAAGCAAATGTCAAACTACTACAATGCTCACATTTTGTATTGATTAATAACTGTCACATTTCTTCTGAGCAAGGTTTCTTCTGTGATACAAAACTCTTGTACAATAAAGAATTATTCTGAATCTAGTGGTAAAAGATGTATAGTAAAGAGTGTCAAAATGGTTTATTATTTACCTTTTTCTCTTTTTTATTCTTATTTTTTTTTAAGTCAAGGTCTCACTTTGTCATCCAGGCTAGAGTGTAGTGGCATCATCACAGCTTACTGCAGCCTCAACCTCCCAGACTCAAGTGATTCTCCCACTTCAGCCTCTGAAGTAGCTGGGACTACAGATACACACTACCATATACAGAAAAGGCTACCATGCCCAGCTAATTTTTGTAGAGATGGGATTTCATCATGTTGCCCAAGCTGGTCTCAAACTCCTGGGCTCAAGCAATTCTCCCACGTCAGCTAATTTTTGCAATTTCTGTAGAGATGGGGTTCCATCATGTTCCCAGGCTGGTCTCACACTTCTGAGCTCTAGTGATCCTCCCACCTCCACCCAAATTACAGATATGAGGGCCCTTTTTCTCATTTCAATGTTGAGCAGAGGTGAGAAAAGAATGCAATGCTCTTGAACCATTTATATTTCAGTTGAGCTAATTTTATAATCTCTAAAAATTTACTTTCAGCAAGAAAGTATTTTACTTTAAAAAGCCAAAATGAACGTAAAAGAAGCTATCATTTTCAAGTACTTTCTGCCAGCTCAGAATACACATTAGCGCATAATAGCCAAGCTTTATATTGTAAATAGCAGAGTGCAGTTAAAAAGAAAGAAAACATTTTAGGCCTTGGGTTTCTGGTCAAGTTTCAATAATTATTGCATTGCAGTAAAATGTTAAGAAAATACCTGAAATTAAGGAAAGAGTGGATTCAACGTATCACATTTAAATTATAATGAATAAACCTTCACATTTTCTAATACACAGATAATTAACCATGATGTTCTGAAAAAAAGGAAAAGGACAAATGTTAACTTTTAAAATTATGCCAGTCCTTTTTTTTTGTTTCCGGAAATGATTTGGATTAACCCAGAGGCAAAGGCTAAAATAATAATAATCATATTTTGATGCACAAAATAGAAGTCATAAAGGAGAAAAAAAATAATCCTTTATAAGGCATGAATCACCTGTGCTCTTTCACTGAGCTTCCAGATTTCACAAGCTGAGGAAAGACTGACATTGCTGGACGAACAGAAGGAAGACCCCCTCATTACGGTATCTTTTTTTAAAAATTTCAAAGGCTTAAAAATCCATTTTCTTTATTCTTTGATTATTTGCAGTTTCTAATTAGTGGAAGTATTGTGAAATCTCAAACTCTGACAGAAAACAATGCATTTGAAAGGAAATACCATAAACAGAAAAAAAATGAGACTGCTTTTATAAGTTCTCAACCTACAAGTTTTATCCACTTTTATCAGTAAAATGTTAAGAATTTCAAGAAAAAATGATAAGGATAAAAATAGCTTGTCCTCCAGAATCTCTGAATCTTTAAAGTGGCCCTTTCTAGTCATAACCCCATATTTTAGTTTTGAACCTATAAAAATGAAAATGTTCTCAGTGGCAGAAAAATCAATTTTATTAAATTATGCAGGAAATCACTGGGCCTGATTTTATATTAGTTGATTGCCTCTTTTGTTACAAAGGGACGTACATATTAATGTTGAAATGTATCTCATATTTTGCTTGAGATTATGACTGTTTCATATGGGAGTGATACACTTATTAATTTGGTTTTCTATTCTTGGAGTATTGAAATATGACCACTTCGTCAATCAAAAAATAAATCATTTTATTTTAAAAACTAGAAAAACAGGCCTCTGATAGTTTAGGTAATATGACCAGGATTTGACAACTGAAGCTCTTAGCTACTTTTCTTTGGGAAAATAAATGTTAGCAAAAAAAAAAAAAAAAAAGAGAGAGAGAGAGAGACAGAGAGGGAGAGAGACATTCGTTACTGGAGTATCATGGGTTGCCAAATTACAATGAAACAATATTTTTATAACACTCTTCAAATAATTATCATTTGAGGTGGATTTGTTTTTTACATTTTATTTGTATGAGAGAATTCAGAAGTAATAATTGTATCAAAAAAATGAAAGTTTAACAGAAATATTAAATTTTAAAAGTTATTTGTAGATAAAAATAATACTGATGGTAAAATCAATATGAATATTTCATATTTCTAACAATGTATTTATTTTAGGTTATGAGAAAACATTAAATTTTTCTATTGTTTTAATTTTGTAAAGTGAAAATCAGAGTCACAAGATCATTTTAACGTTTCTTAGGTTTTTTTATGTGTTTAAATTATGATATCAAAAGAATACCATAATTTTTTGAAAACAGGAAAATTCACACATAAATTATACAATCATCGCATATCTAACTTTTTTTTTGCTTCTGTTTTTCTATCATCTATGTGGATAATTTACATACAGCATGATATTTAAACATTTCCCTTATCATTACAACATAAGAATTTTTCAAATTTCCACAAAGTCTTCATGATTATGAATATTCATATTTTTAATTACCAGTAACACTGAAATTAACACTATTGGGTTTTTTTCTATTGCTTTATTTACTGAGAATAATTTCCAAAACTTAGGTTTTTAAGTTAAAGATATCAACATTTTCATGTTTCTTTCACGTATTGTTATGCAACTATTTAAAAAATGTATCTAAATTAATAAAACTCATTATTGTGTACAAGATTGTGTACCTTACCACATTCTCAGTCATATTTTGAGTTTACCCTCTTAAATAAGTAATAATCATAAAACAGTAGATAAAAAGGTAGGTTCAGTATTTGTTTTCTTGACAAATGAGAAATTTTGTCAGGATTTTTTATTTACTCTATGCAGTATTATTAGAATTCACTATTCTTAACCTTTACTCATATCTGTTGGACTCCATGTTTTTCTATTAAATTTTATGTTCTTCTTATGCCATGAATATGATATATGCCACAAATATGCCATAACAGGCAGAAGTAATTTTCCATTGGTTAAAATTTAGCCAGAACAAATTTTTATTTCTTTTATTGTGTCATCACCCATGAAGCTGCTTGGTTCCAGAGGACTCAAAGACAAGATGAAGGCTCTGATTTTGTTTGCAATAATTTTGATCTTTACTGCTTGCTTCACGGTAAATATGAAATATTTTACATATATTTATTATCTTAGTCAGTTCCTAATCATAAGGAGTACATCCAGTTCATTGTTTTATGCCAATGTAGCTTTATACTAAACAAACCCTGTTTTTATTTTATCTCTAATACCTTAATTTAACTTCCTTTATGATCTTTTGTTGACCTTGGAATGCAATCTTAATGTTTTTCTTCTTCCACATACTGATAGGTCTCTAGAATTCCAAACACATGTAAATTGGATATTGTAGTGTTGTGATTTTTAAGTTTTTATGTTAGTCTGATTCTACCTCTGCAGGAGCACTCCTAGATAAAATTTAGTCCTTGGTAGACTCTCCAAAAAAAAAAGAAGAAGAAAACTGATCATAAGAAACACTGTAAAATGAACTTGCAACCATATAAAGAACTCCACATGAATCAAATAAATTAAGAAAATCTAGACATGATATTAACTGCCAAGCAAGAGCATGTGCTTGCTATCCCATAGTATTTTTAGATTTGTTAACCTAACACCTGCGCTTAAATTACATTACCTAGAGGATGAGAGGGACATTGTCTAAGACTTATTGCTGCAAACATATTCCAGTATCATTTCATGAACAACCAGTGTCTTATGGGCACTGCTAACTATGGGAACTGCCTCTTCCTCTCCTTCCCCATGCTAAAATGCAGCAAAGAAGATTTTCCATCCCATGAAAAACCCTATTCCAGAGCTTCTTTGGACCATTTATTTTTCTCTTCTATAAAAGACAGGTTGGTTTTTTTCTCACACCAACTTCATAAAGATGCTTGTAGTAGCATAGTGGTCTCCAGGCTTGACACCTGAGTGAATGGTAGTTATAATGATAATGGAAGCCAAATCTAGCACTACCTGGTCACTGCGGACCAGGTGCCAACACACTCATGTGAATGTAGAGGAAAAGGGATCCTTCTGCTAAAAGGATTCAAGAAAAATAGATCATCCTTATTCCACAGACTGTGCACTCTTTAAACTGTTAGAATGTTGCTCTTGCAATGATGACACCAGAAATTTTAAAAATGTATTTTATTCTATTTCTTCTAATGCAACCACATTTTGTCCTCAGACCTGACTTACAATCACTACCCTTCTCAAAATTCCATACATGCTTTTGATCTAATGTTTTAATGTTTGTGCTTTCCATCTCGTTTTAGCCTGTTGATGCCCTTAAGAAAAGAAAACACAAAGTAAGTTTTATTATGATTCTGGTTATCTTTTTACATTTTCAATCATAATCAAAAATGCCGACAGAACCAGAGGGTCACCTGAATTTCAAAGTTTAGGAAACAAATGGGAATAGTTTTGGTGTAAGCACCAAAATCTTGCCTCAGTTACCTGCCTCTTGATATGCATTAATCTGCAGTGGGAGGAGGACAAATTAGTTCATGAAATGCAGTGCTTTCCTAGCCATCAGTTCCAAAATCTGTATTTCTTTGTTCAGTGTAGATGTATTTTTCATTATACGTGTTGACGGTTTTTTAAATAGGAACATTTACTATGATCCTGAAAAAAGCAAAAACTCTGCTACCAGCAGCCAGTGGGAGGCTACTAGCCTGCCAGTCCCAGCTCATGTTGCCCTGCCTTCCACCCTCTGCCTAGCCCCGGTGGACTGGCTCTGGCTCAGAAAAACCCAGTGAGTTTCTCTACCAGCCTGTGAGCTGCAAGCACACCTCTTCCAATGAGATCTCAATCCCAGCCTCAAAGAAGTGGGTCCTCTCCTTTTTGTTTTTCCATTGAGCACTCTCCTTCATCCTTTGGGATTCTTTAGAGTTTTCCTTACCCATATAACTACAAAAGTTCATATATGACACTTAATCAAATTTTCTGTGAAATATTTATTAAACCCCTTCTTTGGCCCTATGTTCTATTTATCTCTGGGATGTAGTTAATCCTGTTATAATTAATAATTCATTATATTAAACTTTCCATGTTAAAAAAAAAGACTTTTCAAAGTACAAATCCCTGTGTCCACGCTCTGTCATTTCTAATTCTCAGAACCCCATGTCAGACTGGAGGTGGAATGCGCAGAAGGATGTGTTACCTGAAAATACTTGTCATGACACCCTGTTAGATCCCGCTTCTCCTTTTTCCTCACCACCAGATATGTACTCTAAATGAGCCTTTAAAAAAAAAAAAAAAAAAAGTTATCCTGCCTCTAACGCTGTGGAATAGGCATTTCTAAATTTAATGACCCAAATTGTTCTAACATTCAGAAAAAAAAAAAAACACATTCCAAATTTGTACATTGCCTTGAAAATTTCAGCAATATACTTCTCTATTCTGTTTTTTTTTCCACCCCTTCAACCCCATCACCTTATAATTTTCAAAGTGAAATAATTCTGAGAAATGTTCAGATACCTGTAACGGGATTGGTCTGACAACCTCCATTCAGAGAAACCTAGACCAATCTGTGAATATTCAATTTGTCTCAAACCCTGATCATTCCATAGTATCCCTGTAATCAGCTACTCATATCTCCCCAAGTGTTGGAGTTGTAAGTAGAGAGAAGAGCAGCTCCAGAGTAGGATATTTTTCTTACTCACTGATCACTGATTTATATTATTACATCATGTTTCCTTTTGATTGCCTAAAGGTAAATGTAGCCACATATACCAAAGCATCAGTTTTGGAAATATGGCTGAGATCTCACATCTACAGAGCAATAAAAATCTTGCAAAGGGTTAAGAGAAGAGAAAACAACATTTTTAGAATGTTAAAGCAGCTCTCTAGTTAAATTGGCTTATCCTAAATGCTGAGTAGCTCCTGGCTCTTCCAGTAAAGATCTACGGGAGTCTGAGATCTATTTAGTAAACAAACACAACACTGTCAGAGTCACATGGCGCGGGAGCACCAGAGCCTGAGGATTGAAGGTCTTCCCCCAATAGTCCACACTATAAGATACTCCAAACTCATCCTGAAAGACATTGGCATGAGAAAGATGTACAACACACAAACAGATGAGAACTAATGCTTCATAGAGAAGAAAGTGAAGCATCATATTTAGAACTTTAAGAATTAGCCTCTACCAGTGAAGACAAAATGAGAGACCAGGGCCTAATCAGAGATCCTCAGGGAATGTCATGTCAAAAGTCTGTGTAACTGAAGCTAATTATATCAAAATGTCCTTTGCATTGATGAATTGAGGCTTTCACAGGGTAGAAATGCACTGACAAGGTAATTCCAGCTTTTAGTGTCTGCATTTCTGTGCAATGAGTCAGTCACATGGATTCATGGAATGCTTTATCAATCTCATTGCATTTTCAGGTATATGAAAAAGGGACAATGGAAAGTTCCTGTTGTCTACTTTTTTTCTCTTTATTCAGAGTAGTAAAATGCATTATACTTTTTTACAAGATGGAAATTAGAACGGATTCCCCAACAAGTGCTCCATGAAACACTAAAACCCTAGTATGATGAAGTGCTAAACAGACACAAACACACACACAAGAAATTTTCATAATTAAGTAAATTTGAAAAATATCGCATATCTCTTGGATATTCTAAATATTCACTCTATATTATGTTAACAATTCCAATAAGTACTGCAGTTTAAAAAAAAAAAAGAAAAGAAAAGAAAAAACATGTTTTATTTTACCCAAAACCTTTCCAAAGTTATTTGGCCATCAAAACTTTTACAACATAATGCTTATTATGGAACACATTTTGGAAAAACCTGTAATAAAACTACCAACTTTGAGAACAGTAGGGATATAGTTTACTTCATTTATATCTCGGCCAAAATCATAACTAAAAACACCATATGAGGTGTTCACATTACTCATCAAATTACTTATGAAATAAATTTAGAATAGTTGTATAAATTTAAGTGGTAATATAAATACATATTTAAAGCTTGATTTTAGTTTATGCATCCCACCTGTGTAAAAACAATTATTTGTTTTCTGTTCTCTCTTTGAAGTCTAGCCATAGTTCTGAAAAGAATTTCAAACCATTTAAACAAAGAAGGCCTGGAAAGGCAAACTACAAACATTTTACAAAATTTGAACTGGTTCCTGGGGTTCCCCTTGGTTTCCATCATTTCTTCCCCCATCAAAGCCCTCATCACCCCCACTGCCCACATCGTCCATCATCCAGACCCACACAACGACCTGAGAATGATGTAAACCCTAGTTCTCAAGCACTACTAGCCACTCTGCCCCTGCAACTGTTGCGGCCACCACAGCCACTTCCATTGCCTCTGTCAGCAAAACTACAGGTGCCACTTCCAACACCACAGCTCCCAGCAGCTCCAATCTGAGGCTGTCACCAACACTGCAGCAGCTGAGTCTAACTCAACTGAGGTGACTGACACCACCACTGCCAATTATGCAACTGACCGAGACGACAATAACACCAAATCACAAGCTGATAAAAGCAAACAAAGGTAAATATTTTCCAAAATATTTTCTGAGTGACTTTGACATGTGTCTGGCCACAATCAAAAAGAAAGATAAACAAACAGTTTCTAACTCTGTCATATGAATTAGAAGCTCTTATTCCCCCTTAATTTCATGTGCTGAATTTGGTCTCCTTGAGCATAGGTCACATCTATAAACCCAATGCTGGCTGATTCCCCCCCAAAAAACACACAATTAAAGGATCACCAAATGTGTATGGGATTTTGCTTTTTTATCCCAATACTAAAATATGTTTTATTTATCAGGAAAAGCTTACTTTTAATTAGGGCCTTAGTAAATTAAAGTTAGTTTTGACTTCAATATTTATTAAATTCCACAAAGTGCACATTTCACAAAAGAGGAAGTCTTCCTCAAACTTTCAGGACCTGCCAACACTAATAAGGCAAGAAAGGAGTAAATATTGTAAAAAATATTACAATTATCCTTGAAAATAGTAACATAAACAAAACCCAACCAAAAGAAGAGCTCTCTTGCTATAAACAATGACTGAAACACACACATCATGATATAAAATAATCATTCAGAAACAATATCAAAGAAGTAGGACATTATATATTCATCTTATTTCTGAATATAACAGCTTATAATTACAAACATAAATGGGAAGAATTATCCTAACTATATAATGTAAAAATCACAATATAGATGCCAATGGTTGAACACTTAGATCAGATGTTGTTGTAGCACTAAAGATTTCTATTGAATCTAATTTCATACTCATACCAAGCTTGTGAAACAGATCTCATGGGCTTCTTTTTAAAGAAGAGGGTACTGAGGCTATGAGAATTTAAGTTACTTTCCAAAGAACGCAAAGTCATAAATGGTAGACCAGTCTTCAAATTCACATCCATTTAACTCTAAAGTTGCAGCTTCTAATGTCCTTCCCAGCATTTGGCTATTTTAAAACAATTCAAGAGGGTAGAGCTTATGTATCGTTAGTTAATGGCTCATGATTTTTTGTTTTGTTTTTACAGATCCTGAAAAACTGAATATTGATATATTTGTGATCACCTTCTCTCAGCATTTTGTTTTAACAAAAATATTGGAAGAGGTATAAAAATGTAGAGATATGATTCTTGCTGTTTTTTCTTTTGTCTTGCTACACCATAAATATAAACCTGACTTACGCATTTGATTACATGTGTATTGATCTCTTCTTTATTACTGTAGAATGACAGCACTAATATCACATTCATCCTATCAAATCTTTCTATAACACACAAAGTAGGTGTTAAAATAAAAAAGTAAACTCTTCACAGACTAAAAAAAAAAGTGTTTAGAAGCCATCTCATATAACATGTTAAAATATTACAAATCTTAGAAATCAATTTCCTTTTTGATATAAAACACAATACATTTAGTCATAATCAAATACATCTATAAACATACAATTATATTTTATATAAATGTACAATGTAAAATTACAAATATGATAGCTCCAAAAAAAGTTGAAAAAATGGCAATCCTACTCTCAAAGGGATTATAATCTAGGTGAGACATTTTTTAAAAGCATTGAAAAAAAGTAAGTTAAATTCCTACAGATCTACAGATATTCTACAGATATTCTTTCCCAATTGCTACTTCTTCTACTAAAGAAATATTTTACCAGATATTGTTTAACCAAAACTTTCTGCCATTTTGTATATCATTTTATCCAATGATATATTAATACTAGGTCAATATCTAGTTGATAAATTCACCCCCATGATTTAGTGAAACTTACCTAGATTTAGGATAGGGAATGTAAGAGTACAAATACAAGAGCATTACTCCTCACAACACAATTTTTCTGGGTATTGATGGGTATGAAAAAAGAGGAGAGGAATAAGAAGGAGAGAGAAGAGAAAGGTAGAAACCTGAAAAAAAAAAAAGAGAGCAAACAGCAGATAAAAAGGGAGTAGTGAGAGGTAAAAGAGCTAAGAAACTTATATGAAAGTCAAGCAGAGAAAAAGGATTTTAGAAAGAGGGTTAAACACTTTAGAAGAGAGAGTAAGAAGGAAAATAAAAAGAGACGCATAAAGAACAAATGAATGGCAAATGTTTGAAAATACGAGTTTCATCTGTTGCCATTTCTCTCTTCAGATTTTCCTGTAAGCCCTGTTTCTGCTCTTTATCCATAATTCTATGTCTCCTGTCCTGGAATCAGTGTTAATTAGGTACACCTCAATTTCCGTTTCATTGTCCTGACTCACACATCTCTATCATTCTGAAATAGACTTCTAATTATCTCCATTTTCCCTAGTCAAGGTCAACCCTCTTGGCTCAATTACCAACTTCTTCCTGAGATCTTACACGACTCATGGATATCAGCTTAACATTGCTCTGTCCTTTACTCTTCATTATCTATACCATCAAAGCGATTGGTTGATTACATTCCTTGAAAATATATTTATTCCATCCATGTATCCATCCATAGTCCCTTTGTCACTACTCAAGTCCATCTGGACAGCTGCAGCAACGGCCTTTTATCAGGTTTCACTCTCTTAAGTTTCACTTGCTGAGATCCATTCTCCATACTGCTCTAGGGTTCACAGTGATCAAAATTAAAAAATACTCTTCAGAGAACTAAACCTGAAAAAGTGAATTAGGTACTGAAATAAGCAGTGATTTCTACATCCAGACTAGTGGTTTTTGACTGGGGATGATTCTGTTCCCCAGGGTACATTGGGTAATATTTGGAACATTTCTGGTCATCACAGCTGACGATGCAATTGACACCTAGTGGGCAGAGGCCAGAAAGGCACAAAACAGATCCCCATAACAAAGAATTACTTGACCCAAAATATCAATAGTGCCAAGGCTAAGAAACCCTGCTCCAGATTTTACTTAACTTTGTATTCTTCAAAAATAAGTGTTAAGGCATTGACAGCATCAAGTGTGATAGGTTTATTGAATTATGGCCCAACTTTTCACACTTCCCTTTAAGAAAGTTCATTGGTTGTATCCTCTTGCATTGTCTCTGGGCTTGACTCTTGGTATTTCTTTTTTTAACCAGGGGACAACACCGTATCAATTAAACTTGTAAAGAGCAGAGATTTCAAAAGCATTTGCACATTTCTGGTTTTTTTTTCTTTTGAACTTCTCACATCACTATGAAACCATGCCCAGACTAGCTTGAGAAATTTACAAAACATGTGGAAGAGAGCTGAGCTCTCCCAGTCAAGGCCATCTTAGACCAATCAGCCCCCAGCCAGCTCACCAGCTGAACGCAGTATATAAGTAAGCCCAGATAAAATCAGTCAGACCTGGCTAATCCAGGAAACCTGCCCAATCCAGGAAACCTGCCCAGTGATCACACTAGTATTTTTAGTAAGAAATACTCAACAATTGCTGTGTTATGTCATCAGGTTTTGCAGTGGTTTGCCATGCAGAAATAGCTACCTGATACACCGAGAGAACCAAAAATCAATCTATATCTCAGGGTCCCATTATTTCCCAATCAAGACTCTAGGCTGGGTATTGCAGATCTTCCTAGATTAAGATTCAATCTTCTCCAGAAATTGGCTATTCTTGTGACTGAGTCCTACTTCTGGTCTTCAGAAGCCTCTGCCCTTCACCTACAGGAGATCATAGTTTATACCCATTTCCTGGCCTTCACATCCAACCTTTAATCACCTTTCTTTATCTGTTTCCCAAAGCAACAGTTGCTCCCCAAAACAGCTTCCAGTTAAAATGAAAGAAATATTTTTCTTGTCTATTTTCCTCCTTTTGATTGGATTCTATTGGCATGTTTCTCAAATAATACTTTATGAAACAACTGCACTGAAAGTATTTATAGTGTATACTAACACTGCAATTCCCTGGGCCCTATTCTAAAGCAAAATCATCAGAACCTCAGCCAATAGATCTGAACTTGTAGTTATCACCAACCTCTAGGTGGTTATTAAGTACATCAACACTTAGTACAAATATGTCAGAGCTTGAAGAAGACCAGTAAGAGATTAATGACAATGAAACTGAAGCATCAGGACTTCTTTGCTGAGATTCTTCTAAGGTAAGGCCCCCTAAATAGATACAGTAATATGTTCAAAAAGTCATGTGTTTTTGTAAAATTTGAAAAAGCAGGATATTTTAACTACCATTGACTAACACTGCTTTTCTTACTTTTCCAATTTTTCCATGAGCAAACCTCCTCTTACATCAGGTGGTCTTTGGATATCTCTGACCATTTTGTATTCATAATTTCTCCTATAAAGTGGCCTTACAGTGGTTGTAGAAATTTTCTAATCATAAAATTGTATTGTTTTCCTTGTAGTCAGTGCCCAAATTATATAAGCCTCAGCTCTCTCTAAACCTAGATCTGCTTGTAATGGGGATGCCAGGGAGCTATCCAATTTGACTTCGTCATTTTATAAAGGAAGAAAATAAAGCTCCAAGAGGTGAATGAACATTTCCAATGCCATACAAGTAACAGATGGCAAAGTCAATTCTGGAATTGGGGTCTTTTCATTTCCATTTCAGGGAACAATACACTGTTTCCTCCAAAATATAAAGCTGTTAAGGCATTTGTACTTTTAGGTAATCCCTCATTATTTTTAATAAAATTCATTTTTAGAGTCCTTCATTATTTTTAAGTAACAATTTTTCACCAGTAGATTGTATGTACTTTTTAGGAATAACTTTACTAAAGAAGCCAGATATAATCTTACTACTAATTCTGCCCCCTTCTGATGTTCTTTCTTCATTTAAATAACTATAATATTAACATCTTCATGCAGTTATTTTGTATATTAAATGAGAAAATAAGTATAGCATGTTTCACCATATAATAAATGTATTAAACTAATGGTTTAAAAGTGTTTAAGTTCTTGATGTCATTTACAGAGAAAACTTGTATATGATTGGATTCTTTTTGTAAAAGTAATATGGCAAAAGAAACATATTTTTAGAATTTAGATGAATCCATGAATATTTCCCATGGAAGGGGGAACTGAATTTATGTGGCTACATGGTTGAGGTTATCAATCTAGCAAAATGCTGATTGAAGGGCAATTGAATACTTGTTTACATTCACAAATGTATACTTTATAGTATAACCTGGGACATCCAGGTTATACTATAAAGACCACTTTCACATTGGAAAAATACACCTCCCACTCAAAAACATTGGAAAATTTTCCCATGGTTCTCAGTGGAAAGAGAAGCTACTTTTCTCAAGAAATTATCATGATTATATTTTATGGACATTGTAAATGTTTTATCTGATTTCTTCTTGTTACAACTTTTGCTACTTGGGAGTTCAGAGCACATTTGTCATCAACTTCCAGAAAGCTTACAGACCTACGTGATGTGGGTTTCTTGTAGCAACCATGCTGCACGAGTCAGAGATAATAACTTTTCTTCAGTCTACAAACTCTATTATTAATTACATTTCATCATGCTAGACTTCAATCCAAGAGAATAAATTTCTCTCAGAGCTCAATGGCATTATTGATATCCTACACAACAGTATTTGCATAGAAATTTTTAAGGTAATCTGTAAATTCTAAAGCTTGATAAATATTCAAGGTGGCATTACCCCAGAAACCATATCACCTCCTTCTGAATAATCTAGAAGAAGCACATACTTTTCATAGGTTCAAAGAAACTATCGTTACTGTTCTATTTCAGTGAAAATGAGTGTAATACAATAGGAAAACAGACTTCAAATGTGTTGCTGCATGACTGAATTTAATTCTGCTAATTTCCTACCTATATTAGGAAAATGTTTTCCATCTGTCATGTAAAACTCTGCACTAACAATAATTTTACTCTACTGTCACTTTTTAAATTTCCGATAACCAGAGACATTAGCTCTTTTAGGCATTGTTCTTGTAAGTATTTAGTCAGGATCTTTTACAGCCATGAATTAATTAAAGATTAACTGGAGTGGTAATTCCTCTTTCTTAACAGACTGATGCTTCCAATTGCTTGTGTTCCCCAAATTCTTTGTTGGTCACAAACCACTCAGAAATTGTCCTTTGGTTTTGCCAGCATTCATCCTAAGTCCTCAGAGCCAATGATCCATTACAATGTAAATCACACCTTGACTTCAAATATTTGGCTGATGAAAATGTTGGCACCAAAACAAGAAAGAAGAGACATTTATCTTTTGACACAATGAATTACTGTCAAAGAAGGAAGTGAAAATGTCTGTTAATTAGGAATAGAACTATCTTCACTGATGTTTGGGCAGGTAATTGTTCAGCAACATATTAAGGGCTAAGATTAGCAAATCAGGAATATATTTTTATTACACTTAATTGTGTCATCAGAATTGTTAAAGGTAGTGAAACTCCGAAAAAGTAAATGAAATTAAGTATAGTCATTTAAAGCTAAAATAAACTCTGAAAGTGTGACTTCTTAATTCCTACATTACTCATGACTCACAAAAGTTTTAAAACACTAAGCACTTAGATATACTGTAATTTCAGCAACGTACACTGTCTTATACCCAGCAGGTAGTCAATAAAAGTAAGAAAGATACAAGGAAAAAAGGAAGGAAGGGAGGCAGGGAGGGAGGGAAGAAGGAAGGAAGGTACTAATCTTCATGACTTAGAAATTATAAACACTTTAATAATATATTTTTAAATTAAGAAGTTGAGACACAATAAGGCAAAATAGCTTGTCTCATATAACCCAGAAAGGAAGTGTTGTTACTGGGCTTTGAAGTAGAAAGACCTGTTAAGTTCACTTAATTCATCTCTCTAATGTACTATAACAAATGTTAATTAAGTGTATGGTGATTGTTAAGATTACAGAGGTAACAAGAAATGTTAGTTAAAAAATCATTTAGGCCATGAGGTGGGCTGTCTTAAGGTCAAGTCTCACTCAGCTAATTAGCATCTATGTATAAAACTGAGATGACAATAGAACTTATTTTAACCTTCCACATGGAATATGTTAGAGGCTTAATAAATAATAGCTGCTATGATTATATAATAATGTATAAAAGCATGAGATTATATTATCATTTAGCATAGGATAATTATTTTCAATGCCTAGATTTATCAAAAAGACAAGGTTATAACTTTCCATTAGATATTTGCTTTGAAGTAAAAATATCTGTATAATTTTTCCATAATCAAAAATTTTGCATGTCATCATATTTTTAACTCAAATTCTCAAGTTAATTATGGCAAGGACCACATGACTTTTAAAACACAGTTGTTCTTACTTAGTTCTTCATTGATAAAAGAGAACTTTCTGGAAGAACCTGGAAAGATGGCTGAATAGGAACCGCTCTGGTCTACAACTCCCAGTGAGATCAACACAGAAGGTGGGTGTTTTCTGCATTTCCAACTGGGATACCTGGTTCATCTCACTGAGACTGGTTAGATGATGGATGGGTCCATCTCATAGAGGGTGAGCCAAAGCAGGGTGTGGTGTCACCTCACCTGGGAAGTGCAAGGGGTCAGGGAGCTACCTCCCCTAGCCCAGGAAGCCATGAGGGACTGTGCTGTGAGGGACTCTGCCATGAGGAACAATACCCCAGAACAGATACTATGCTTTTCCTACCGTCTTCACAACCCATAGACCAGGAGATTCCCTAGGGTGGCTATACCACCAGGGTCCTGAGTTTCAATGACAACACTGGTCAGCCATTTGGACAGACACCAAACTAGTGCAGGAGTTTTTTTTTTTGTTTTTGCTTTTTGGTTTTTGTTTTCCATACCCCAGTGGTGCCTAGAATGCCAGAGAGACAGAAACATTCACCCCCATGGAGCCCAGCAAGCTAAGATCCACTGGCTTGAAATTTTCATTACCAGCACAGCAGTCTGAATTCACCCTGGGACACTAGAGCCTGGTGAGGGGAGGGGCGTCTACCATTACTAAGACTTGCATAAGCAGTTTTCTCCTCACAGTGTAAACAAAGCCACAGGGAAGTTCCAGCTGGGCAGAGCTCTCCACAGGTCAGCAAAGCTGCTGCAGCCAGACTGCCTCTATAGATTCCTCCTCTCTGGGCAGGGCATCTCTAAAAAAGAGGCAGCAGCCCCAGTCAGGGGCTTACAGATAAAACTCCCATTTCCCTGGGACAGAGGACCTGGGGGAAAGGGTGGCTGTGAACGCAGTTTCAGCAGACTTAAATGTTTCTACCTGCTGGCCCTGAAGAGAGCAGCAGATTTCCCAGCACAGCTCTTGAGATCTGCTTAGGGACAGACTGCCTCATCAAGTGGGTTCCTGACCCCTGTGCCTCTTAACTGGGAGACACCTTCCAACAAGGACTGAGAGACATCTCATACAGGAGAATCTGGCTGGCATCTGGTGGGTGCCCTCCAGGACAAAGTTTCCAGAGGAGGAAACAGGAGGCAATCTTTGCTGTTCTGCAGCTTCCAATGGTGATACCCAGGCGAACAGGGTCTAGAGTGGACCTCCAGCAAACTCCAGCAGACATGCAGCAGGAGGGCCTGACTGCTAGACGGAGAACTAACAAACAGAAAGGAATAGCACCAACATCAACAAAAAGGATGTCCACTCAGATATCACACCCAAAGATCACCAACATCAAAGACCAAAGGTAGATAAATCCATGACGATGGGAAGAAACCAGTGCAAAATGGCTGAAAATTCAAAAAACCAGAATGCCTCTTCTCCTCTGAAGGACCACAACTCCTCATCAGCAAGGGAACAAAACTAGATGGAGAATGACTTTGTGATGAATTGACAGAAGTAAGCTTCAGAAGGTAATAACAAACTTTTCTGAGCTAAATGATCATGTTCTAACCCAATCCAAGGAAGCTAAGAACATTGAAAAAAGCTTAGAGGAATTGATAACTAGAATAATTAGTTTAGAGAAGAACATAAATGACCTGATGGAACTGAAAAATGTAGCACTAGAAGTTTGTGAAGCATATACAAGCATCAATAGCTGAATCAATCAAGCAAATGAAAGGATATCAGAGAGTGAAGATCAACTTAATGAAATAAAGCATGAAGAAAAGATTAGAGAAAAAAAGAATGAAAAGGAATGAGCAAAGCCTCCAAGAAATATGGGAGTATGTAAAAAAGAAAAAAAAAAGAAAAAGCTTACATTTAAGTGGTGTACCTGAAAGTGACAGGGAGAGTGGAACCAAGTTGGAAAACACACTTCAGGAAATTATCCAGAACTTCCCCAAACTAGCAACACAAGCCAACATTCAAATTCAGGAAATACAGAGAACACCACAAAGATACCTTCAAGAAGACAAACCTCAGGACAAATATTCATCAGATTCACCAAGTTGGAAATAAAGGAAAAAATGTTAAGCGCAGCCAGAGAGAAAGATCAGGTTTTCCACAAAGGGAAGCCCATCAGACTACAAGTGGATCTCTTGGCAGACACCTTGCAAGCCAGAAGAGAGTGGAGGTCAATATTCTACATTCTATTTTTTTCCCATTTATTTTGTTGCATTTTAGGTTTGGGGTTACATGTGAAGAACATGCAAGATTGTTGCATAGGTACACACATGGCAGGGTGATTTGCTGCCTTCCTCCCCATCACCTACATCTGGCATCTCTCCCCATGCTATCTCTCCCCAACTCCCCACCCCCCACCATCCCTCCCCTATTTCCCCTCAACTGACCCCAGTGTGTAGTGCTCCCCTCCCTGTGTCCATGTGTGCTCGTTGTTCAACACCCGCCTATGAGTGAGAACATGCGGTGTTTGATCTTCTGCTCTTCTGTCAGTTTGCTGAGAATGATGGTTTCCAGGTTCATCCATGTCCCTACAAAGGACACGAACTCATCGTTTTTGATGGCTGCATAATATTCCATGGTGTATATGCACCACATTTTACCTGTCCAGTCTATCGTCGATGGGCATTTGGGTTGGTTCCAGGTCTTTGCTATTGTAAACAGTACTGAAATGAACATTCGTGTGTATGTGTCCATATAGTAGAACGATTTATAATCCTTTGGATATATACCCAGTAATGGGATTGCTGGGTCAAATGGAATTTCTATTTCTTTTTTTTTTTTTTTTTTTTGAGACGGAGTTTCACTCTTGTTATGCAATGCTGGAGTGCAATGGCGCAATCTCGGCTCACCGCAACCTCCGCCTCCTGGGTTCAGGCAATTCTCCTGCCTCAGCCTCCTGAGTAGCTGGGATTACAGTCACATGCCACCATGCCCAACTAATTTTTTGTAGTTTTAGTAGAGATGGGGTTTCACCATGTTGACCAGGATGGTCTCGATCTCTTGACCTCGTGATCCACCCGCCTCGGCCTCCCAAAGTGCTGGGATTACAGGCTTGAGCCACCGCACCCGGCCTGGAATTTCTATTTCTAGGCACTTGAGGAATCGCCACACTGTCTTCCACAATGGTTGAACTAATTTACACTCCCACCAACAGTGTAAAAGTGTTCCTATTTCTCCACATCCTCTCCAGCATCTGTTTTCTCCAGATTTTTTAATGATCGCCATTCTAACTGGCATGAGATGGTATCTCAAAGTTGTTTTGATTTGCATTTCTCTGATGACCAGTGATGATGAGCATTTTTTCATATGTTTGTTGGCCTCACATATGTCTTCTTTTGT
>NW_022437048.1:4984380-5056457 GCF_009761245.1 Sapajus apella
CTGGCTTAAACAGCGGCACTGAGATTTGTGGTGCTTTTTTTTACCCTGGGATCTACTGTCCTGGTTCCCTGTTCAGTCCCCTTTTTAAACAGCTGAATGGGCGACTTCCCGTGGCTCCAATCGCCAGCCAAAAGGGCACCCGGACCAGTGTATTTTATACGGAGAACCCGCTGCGCCAGGGTGCTGACAAAGCAGCCATGCGGGGCAAAGCAGCCGCGCCAGCCAACACAACCGGCCACGCTGGCGACCCATGGGGCTCCTCCACCTGGGAATTTCCTAATCTGTGGGCAATAAAAATGCGGCGTCCACTCACCCTCTGCGCTTTCACTGGGAGCTGCAACCCTAAGCTGTTCCTAAATGGCCATCTTGGATCGATCCTCTCAACATTCTTAAAAGAATGTTCAACTTAGAACTTCATATCCAGACAAACTTAGCTTCATGAGCATAAGAGAAATAAAAATCCTTTGCAGACAAGCAAATGCTGAGAGATTTTGTAACCACCAGGCCTACCTTACTGGAGGTCTTAAAGGAAACACTAAACATGGAAAGGAATAAACAGTACCAGCCACTGCAAAAACATACCAAATTATAAAGATCATCAACACTATGAAAAAACTGCATCGACTAATAAACAAAGTAACCAGCTAGCATCATAATGACAGGCTCAAATTCACACATAACAATATTAACCTTAAATCTAAATGGGCTAAATACCCCAATTAAAAGACACAGGCTGGCAAATTAGATAAAAAGTCAAGACCTATCAGTGTGCTGTATTCAGGAGACCTGTCTCACATGCAAAGACACACATAGGCTAAAAATAAAGGGATGGAGAAATATTTACCAAGCAAATGGAAAGAAAACAAAAAGAAAAAAAAAAACAGGGGTTGCAACCTAGTCTCTGGTAAAACAGACTTTAAACCAACAAAGATCAAAAGACACAAAAAAGGGCATTACATAGTGGTAAAGGGATCAATGCAACAAGAAGAGCTAACTATCCCAAATATATATGCACTCAATATAGGAGCACCCAGATTCATAAAGCAAGTTCTTAGAGACCTTCAAGGAGACATACACTCCCATAGAATAATAGTGGGAGACTTTAACACCCTACTGTCAATATTAGATAGATGAATGAGACAGATAATTAACAAGGATATCCAGGTCTTGAACTCAGATCTGGACCAAGTGGACCTAATGGACATCTACAGAACTCACCACCTAAAATCAACAGAATATACATTCTTCTCAGCACCACATCATACTTATTCTAAAATTGACCACATAATTGGAAGTAAAACACTCCTCAGCAAATGCAAAATAATGGAAATCATAACAAATAGTCTCTCAGACCATAGTGCAATCAAATTAGAACTCAGGGTTAGAAACTCACTCAAAATTGCACAACTACATGGAAACTGAACAACATGCTCCTGAATGACTACTGGGTAAATAATGAAATGAGGCCAGAAGTTCTTTGAAACCAATGAGAACAAAGACACAATGGACCAGAATCTCTGGAGCACATTCAAAGTAGTGTCTAGAGGGACGTTTATAGCACTAAATGCCCACAAGAGAAATCAAGAAAGATCTAAAATTGACAAACTAATATCACAATTAAAAGCACTAGAGAAGCAAGAGCAAACAAATTCAAAAGCTAGCAGAAGAAAAGAAAATCAATGAATCCAGGAGCTGCTTATTTGAAAAGATCAACAAAATAGATAAACCAATAACCAGCTTAATTAAGAAGAAAAGAGAGGAAAATCAAATAGATGCAATAAAAAATGATAAAAGGGACATAACCACTGATGTCACAGAAATACAAAGTACCATCAGAGAATAGTGCTAACACCTCTATGCAAATAAAGTAGAAAATCTAGAAGAAATGGATGTATTTCTGGACATATACACCCTGCCAAGTCTAAACCAGGGAGAAGTCAAACCCCTGAATAGACCAATAAGAAGTAGAAATCGAGGCAGTAATTAACAACCTACCAACCAAAAAATTCAAGGACCAGATGGATTCACAGTCGAATTCTACCAGAGGTACAAAGAAAAGCTGGTACCATTCCTTCTGAAACTATTCCAAACAATAGAAAAAGAGGGAATCCTCCCTAACTCATTTTATGAGAGTAGCATCATCCTGATACAAAAACCTGGCAAAGACGCAACAGAAAAAGAAAATTTCAGGCCAATATCACTGATGAACATTGATGCGAAATCCTCAATAAAATATTGACAAACCAAATACACCATTACATCAAAAAGCTAATCCACCATGATCAAGTCAGCTTCATTCCTGGGATGCAAGGCTGGTTCAACATATGCAAATCAATAAATGTAATCCATCATAAACAGAACCAATGACAAAAACCACATTATTATCTCAATAGATACAGAAAAGGCCTTCAATAAAATTAAACACCACTTCATGCTAAAAACACTCAATAAACTAGGTATTGATGGAACATATCTCAAAATTATAAGAGCTATTTATGACAAACCCACAGCCAATATCGTACTGAATGGGAAAAAAACTGGAAGCATTCCCTTTGAAACTGGCACAAGACAAGGATGCCCTCTCTCACCATTTCTATTCAACATAGCATTGGAAGTTCTGTCCAGGACAATAAGGCAAGAGAAAGGAATAAAGCATATTCAAATAGGAAGACAGGAAGTAAAATTATCACTGAGTGCAGATGACATGATTGTATATTTAGAAAACCCCATCATCTCAGCCTAAAATCTCCTTAAGCTGATAAGCAACTTTAGCAAAGTCTCAATATACAAAATCAATGTGCAAAAATCACAATCATTCCAGTACACCAATAATAGAGAGCCAAATCATGAGTAAACTCCCATTCACAGCTGCTAAAATGAGAATAAAATACCTAGGAATATAACTTACAAGGGATGTGAAGGACCTCTTCAAGAACTACAAGCCACTGCTCTAGGAAATGAGAAGATACAAAACATTTTATGCTCATGGATAGGAAGAATCAATATCATAAAAATGCCCATACAGCTCGAGGTCGTGCCATTGCACTCCAGCCTGGGTAATCAGAGCGAAACTCTGTCTCAAAAAAAAAAAAAAAAATGCCCATACAGCTCAAAGTAATTTATAGATTCAATGCTATCCCCATCAAGCTGCCATTGACTTTTTTCACAATACAGCATGGTACTGGTACCAAAGCAGATACATAGACCAAGGTAACAGAACAGAGGCCTCAGAAATAACACCACACATCTACAACCATCTGATCTTTGACTAACCTGACCAAAACAAGCAATGGGGAAAGAATTCCCTATTTAATAAATGGTGTTGGAAAAACTGGCTAGCCATATGCAGAAAACTGAACCTGGACTCCTTTCTTACAACTTACAAAATAATTAACTCAAGATGAATTAAAGACTTAAACATAAATCCTAAAACCATAAAAACCCTAGAAGAAAACCTAGGCAATACCATTCAGGATTTAGGCATGGGCAAAGATTTGATTAATAAAACACCAAAAGCAATGGCAACAAAAGTCAAAATTGACAAATGAGATCTTCTTAAACTACAGAGATTTTGTACAGCAAAAGAAACTATCATCAGAGTGAACAGGCAACCTACAGAATGGGAGAAAAAAAATTCCAATCTATTTATCTGAAAAATGTCTAATATCCAGAATTTACAAAGAACTTAAACAAATTTAATTTACAAGAAAAAAAAAAACCCCATCAAAAAGTGGGCAAAGGATATGAACAGAAACTTCTCAAAAGGAGACATTTATGCAGCCAACAAACATGTGGAAAAAAAAAAAAAAACCTGTCATCACCAGTCGTTAGAGAAATGCAAATCAAAACCACAATGAGATACCATCTCACACCAGTTTGAATGGTGATCATTAAAAACTAAGGAAACAACAGATATGGAGAGGAGGTGGAGAAATAAGAATGCTTCTACACTGTTGGTGGGAGTGTAAATTAGTTCAACCATTGTGAAAGACAGTGTGGCAATTCCTCAAGGATCTAGAACCAGAAATATCATTTCACCCAGCAATCCCATTCCTGGATATATACCCAAATAATTATAAATCATTCTACTGTAAAGACACATGCACACATATGTTTATTGCGGCACTGTTTACAACAGCAAAGACTTAGAACAAACCCAAATCCCCATCAATGATAGACTAAATAAAGAAAATGTGGCATATACACACCATGGAATACTATGCAGCCATAAAAAAGGATGACTTCAAGTCCTTCACAGGGACATGGATGAAGCTGGAAACCATCATTCTCAGCAAACTAACGCAAGAACAGAAAACCAAACACTGCATGTTCTCACTCATAAGTGGGAGTTGAACAATGATAACACACACACACACACAGGGAGGGGATCATCACACACTGGGGCCTGTTGTGGGTGTGTGGGGGTCCAGGAAAGGGATAACATTAGATGTAGATTAATGTAGATGATAGGTTGATGGATGCAGCAAACCACCATGGCATGAGTATACCTATGTAACCTGCACATTCTGCATATGTACCCCAGAACTTAAACTATAATTTTAAAAAAGGGGAACTTCCTAAAAAATGTATATATATATATATATATATACACACACACATATATATATATAGTCTTTCAAACAATCTACTACCTTAAGATAATCACAAACACGAAGAAATAAAATATAGTTAAGACTGAGAAACTGCATGTACCTTCTGACTATTATTCCTCTCCCACCACTAGGTTTTTCTTTCCTGTTATTTTTGAAACATAGATCCCAATCTTAATCCAAGCATTCATTTTTCTCAGAAGCATTTACTCAATTAAGCCAACTGTGAGAAACAATATACAGGATAAGATATGTACAAACTCCCAAGTACAAAAGAAGAGTACAATTGCAGTCCTTCAACTAAAAAAAATAGAAACAAAAAACCCACAAAACATAGCCCTGTGATCAAGACAAGCAAATTTTAAATATTCTGAACATCACTGGCCATGGTATAGTGCCTGTGTGCACATGTGTGTGCATGCAGAATTTATCATCCCTTACTTAAATAATCACTTTTAAATTTAATTATCATTTTTGTTCCCAAATTCTGTCTTGATCATGATAGAATTCAATTTAAAAATATTTTTATTTCACACATAATTTAGTGCTTTGAAATGAAATACTAAAAAAAAAATGCCCATTACATGAAATAGAAAATAGGAAAGATGGCCCATTAAAATTACTTGGAATAGAAAAAAACTGGTGCTTTACCTTTAAAATAAAGAGAAAATGATGCGGCACAGGCCCCAGATTGTTTCCGTGAGGTGATAGGATATTACTTGTTGTACCTGCTTCCTGAAGAAACAACAAATACTGAATGGGTCAATGCTTTCCAGAAATGAGACCAAAAATGCAAAAAAGGATGGACAAATTGGCAAGAACCACTTTCCTAACTTTGTTTGAAGAGGATCAACCCAGAAGTTATTTTATTTCCAAGTAGCCTGTCTCTTACTGACAACAGAAATCCTTTGCAATATTTAAGAACTGGAATTTCCTGTCTCTTCTCTTTTTATCTTCTGTCTTTCAACTGGCAAGAGTCATTTCAACCAGCGGATTAATCAACTCAAAGACAGATCCTCACACAAAGGTATGTACCTGGAAATATTAACTGAAGAATTTTTACTTTGAATATTAATTTTTTTCTCAGACTTTTCAAGATAACATTTAATGAGCTTTTTTTTAGGACATTAATTATCATCAAAAACATAAGCACTTTATGCAAAATTGTAAGTCATTAAACATATTAAATTTTGAAAAATTCTGTTATTCACATGTCAGAGTAAAGCATTCATGTTGGGCATTGCAGACAACCAGTCCATCCAAGTACACAATTGACTTTTCCCCTTGATGTTCCTTAAAGTTCTTGAAACTTCATAATGATAGATTATTCTCAGATGTACTCTAAAAGAGGGAATTGTTCTGTAGTATATTTTTATCATTGGTTTTTCTATTGTTTTTCAAACTTCTCATAAGAATGGATCATGGGAACAGTAATCCTTAAAAGAAAGAGCCACACCCACATACAATTGAATATCCAGTGAAATTTTGTCCATAGGATTCTTTCAAGACTTGCATTGCTCAGGCAATACACTCAACCTATGTGGAGAATTGACTGTCCAGAAACCATTTGCACAATGGTGCGTGGAGTTGCTTTCCCAGAACACAAGCTATTATGTACTTGACAGGTGTTGCAAATTTTCAGCCAATTGAGAATAAAATACCTGGCCATCTCCATGTTCTCTGATTTGGTCTTTGATCCACCATATATGGATTTTTGGAAGCACTTTGAGGCCACACATCACAGACTAAATTAATTTAGTAGAATGTTGCTAACACTAGGAGATATATAATGAGATTCTTTTTTTCTTAGACTACATCAAACGGAGTAATTTCTTTCTTATGTTTTTGAGGTATCCCAAGGAATTACATTTATAACACATGATCTAGTTAATATGTTAATATTGTAAACCCAAGGCTATAGAAATCTATAAAACAATGCTATTTAAAAATACGAAACTATTCCAATGTAAATAATTGTACATTTCAAAGGAATTACCTCTAAAGGCAAAAACCGTAGTTACAAAAGCTTCTATTTGCTAAGGAGAATTTGACTTCAAAATAATGGACTAGTTTTTATTTTTGTAATACTGAATCCAAAATAATGTTAAGCAAATTTTCTAAAAATGCTACAATAGTATATCTTTACTACATTATACCCATGTGTCGAGAAATTTTAAATAGTACTTTTTAATTTAAAAAATCATACTGATTACCTATTTTGCTTACTTTCAGAGGCAACCATAAGGATGAAGTCACTGACCTTGATCTTGGGCCTTTGGGCTCTTGCAACATGTTTCACAGCAAGTATCGTTAATCACGATCACACATCTTTATACTCTTCTCAATAACCATTACTTCAGATCTATTTTTACATTAATAATATTACCTTTTCTTAAATATTAGTAATGATTACACATTGATGAAACACTGTTCTAGTGCTTAAATTTAAATTTAAAATATAATTTAATTTAAATACCTGCATATTGGGAAGCTCAAATCTATATCAGACTGCATTAAACGGCGATATAAATGTAAATTCCTGTGCTCTAGCAATTACACAGTAGGCAAAACCACCGTAAAATGAGATTGTTTAGTTGTTCTTAACATATGGAGTCACCTAACTCACTTACTGAAAATATAGTACTAAAGTCCTCAGCCAAGCCTGAATAAGAGTATCCCATAACAGGACCTGGGAAGATGCATTTTGCAAAGGATTTAGGAGATTCCTTGCATGCTAAATTTTGAGGAAATAATAAACATTTATAGTAACTCCTACCATATATTAAAAACTAGGTTAAAGAAAACTACGTTCATTGTCTTCAACCTAGTTTTTCATTTTAGAACATTCTAAATACACTACAAAATTACAAAGAATTTTTTAATGCGTATTTTTTAAAGTAATAGAATGAAACAATTTGAAAGGAGGGGTATATTAATTCCAGTGTTAGAAGGGGGAGATTAATTCCAGAGTAACTTCTCCCAAAGTACCATAAAATCTATTAGATCAAATGGGAAAACATGAAAACTGATTTTTTAGAAGACTGCGACTTCCACAAAGCAGGCAACCTACAATTATATCATTCTGAAACACGAAACATAAAATAATGCCTCTCTCTTCTACTTTTAAAAACTTGAATAAAAGCAGAACATTCTTAAATGTCTGAAGTATTCTGACTTTGGCCGTGTTACTGCATGCATTATGGGTGGACATAAGTTTTGATAAGTCAAAAACATACTGGCCTACATTAAAAGTCCTGTCTTAATGACTTCATTATAACGCTGATTTTCAATATTTTTGTGTCCTCAGAATAAAAGAGAAAAACATTTTATTATTTTAATGTATCAGGCTGTTATTATACAAATAATAACTTTTCTATAAGATACATTTGAAAAATAGAGCTTTCCAATAATCAAAGCAGTTTAAATAGAAATGAGACTTTTTCCAAATTATGTGATTCATGATGATTAATAACTACCTAACATTGGTAATGTGAAGGGTAACATGTCCTTTGTGTATATATATTTGTAGATGTGGTAAGTAGTCATATTCAACCTGTCACCTTTTGAGTGTTTTCTCTGTTATAGGTAATTTTCCAAATGCATTACATACATTATCTTTTTCAATCCTCAAAGCAAGTCTATTTATAGCCCCATCAAAAAACAAATAAATTTAGATTCAAAGTATGCATGTCTTATACATTTAGATTCAAAGTATGCACGATTATTTCTAAATTGAATAATGTAGGAGATTAACATTAGTTATAGCCCTTTGAGAGAGTAGCGGTCCTTCCTAATATGGTATTTTCATTTTTATCATTTTACTTTAGCCAATTGAAAGGGAGCTAATCGCTGTGACTGAGTTAAGAGATTAGGAAAAGAACAGATATTTACTACAAAGATTTTTCATTACATAATATTTAGATCAACATCAGGATTATCTTTAAAAGGTTACTTTCAGCTAATTTTTTAATTGTCTCAACAATAAAAATGTGTGAAATATTTTCTCATACTAAGAATTTGTTTTCTTGACAATAAAAAGTCAAATTCTGAACTTCCACATACCCTGACTAGTCTTTGGATTGGCAGCCCTTGGGTCAAACACTCTCCAAAATGCCACAAACTATCACTAGCTAGAGAAGACAAACATGAGGCTGGTCCCACAGAATTGCTTTGGAAATTTTTATTTGTTCATTTCATTGGTGATATGGATACAAGTTTTGCTGGCATGTTAAGGGCAGAGGCCAAGTTGAAGAGCAAATGGGAAATAAGAACTGGTGTTGGTAAATATAGAATTTCCTTTCATACAGCTTTGCTTTGAAGGAAAGAGATAAGAAGAAAGTCACAACAAGGGTATTGGTGATTGAAAGTAATTCTTTTATAAACAGGTGAATTATATCAATTGATATTTATTTCTCAAATGATGTCTTTAACCTCTCTGCACATGTTAGGTTAAAGAGGCAAGAGTAGAATCAAGAGGTCATATCAAGGGGCTGTTAGAGTAATTTTGGTAAAAATAGTGACAGATTAGAATGAAAGCAAGAAAGATGATAAGAAGTGGTTACATTTAGAATTCTGGGAGCGGGATGCCAAACTGATAGGATAGGGAGAAAAAACTGAGTTGAACATCAGTGACAGTGCTTTTCTGAAGAAAATGAGCCAATTAAAAGGCAGATATTAAAGTTTCAGAAAGTAAAAGGGAAGACTGACAGAGCCACGTCCCTGAGAAAAGAATTATAAAGAAAAAGAAACTATCTAGCTATCAATGACTTCATGGTTGTGTGGCCAGTAAATCAGGGAAGTTCATTTCTAATTGCCTGCAATATCTTGGTGAAGCAGGAGGAAAGCCATCTTGGTGGGGTAGATGAGAACTCAGGATGAGGTGGAAAACGATGATAAAACTGGCATCAATGTAAAATTACAGGCCTCCGGAGAAGTGGGAAGAGATAATCTAAGATAATCCTCAAAAAAGGATTTCAGGCAGCACTGAAGGTAACTAACTTTCTGATGGTACAGTGCTTGTGACATCCTCTATCATTGTTAAGAATCTGGAATTAAGAATCCAGGAGACAGAGGGTTTATGGTAATATTAAAGTTTAGGATTACCAAGGATAATGGGCAGCCAAACAACTACGTGATGGGACTGAGAACCACAAGAAGTGAATGTAGTTTTGTGTGCTGCATAAACTATCTGCTCCAAGCAACCTGGACTTCTTGCCGTCAGTAGAGTGGAACATCATCCTTACCCCAGAACATTTATGCATTTTCCTTCTATTTGGCATGCCCCCTCCTGATTTCATATTCTTTCAGTCTCTTTTCAAATGACTCCTTCTTAAAGAGACAATCCTTCATTATTTTCCTATCCAGAACTGATTGCTTTAGCTCCCTAATGTATTTGTTCCTTGCACTACTTTTCAACGATTTTTTAAATTTTTTAATGAAGATCGGGTTTTGTTATGTTGTCCACGTTGATCTTGAACTGCTGGTCTCAAGCAATCCACCTGCTTCAGCCTCCCAAAGTGCTGGGATTTCAGGCATAAGCCACATGCCCAGCCTCAGATTTTTATTTCTAAAAATTGTACTCTATATAAACCAGACCTGAGATAAGCACCACCCTAGGCACTTTACAAGTGATATTTCATAACAAATCTGACAGTAACCACAGGAGATGGGCACTTTTATGAATGTCATTTTCCTGATGAGAAAGAGACTCAAAAAGGACACCACACTCACCCAACCTCTGTATGCCAGACACAGAACTCAAATAGTGGCATGAAACCCTAGAGACTCATTCCATTCATTCTACTTCCCATTAGATCTTATTTATCCCACCCTGTATTGTAACTAGTCAGCCTGTAGATTCATAGAAAACATGTTTGTACCTCTGGCAACCTGTCACAGCTCCTATATTAGCTCATTGCATAAAATAGGTGAACTCACGTGTTTCACAATTTATTAATGTTCAAAGCCCAGAACAACCCCGAACTCTTGAATTAGACTTAAAAAGGCCTGTTTTTCCCATGCTACAAAGGCATTTTCATTTGAAATTTGGAATGGCAGACCTCACTATAGGCAAAGGATAAGATTTTGCTCACTACCTATTTTTTCCAGTCAATACTATCCCAGCTTTCATTGAGAGCCTAAGTATTCAGAGGGCAAAAGAGAAACTTTTTTCTTTGAAATAGATTTTCAGACATTATAACTTAGATACAATAATTTACTATTGCTCAGTAACAAATTACCACCAATTAGTAGCCTTTAAGAACTTATGATTATCTCAGTTTATTTAGCCATAACTCTGAGCTTGACTAAAGTGGCTTCTCTGTTCAGAGTCTCACAAGTCTGAAAAGGTGTGTCCACTGCTGTATTTTTTTTTCTGCAGCTCGGTGTCCTTTTGTAAGCTTGTATGGTTGTTGGCAGGATTCAGTCCCTTGGTTGTTGAAGCCCCTACTTTCTTGCTGCCTGTGAGCCAGGGGCCACTCTGAGCTCCTATAGCCAGTCTGCCATGTACTTCCACATGGCCCTCTCCACAGCATGGCATCTTGATTCAAAGCCCACAGAAAAGCATTTGCTGCAGCTTCAAATCTCTCTAATTTCTTCTCTCTCTGACATCGTAGAACCTGTTTTAAAAGGACAGCATGTGCCAGCAGGGAGTAGAAATCTTGGGGCCATCTTAGAGTTCTCCCTACCATAGAAAGAATTCACCCTTACATTTAACTGTGAGATATCTGATTTAAAATTATTTACTTCTTTTTTCCACAGCCTGGTGAGAGTCAAAGAGGCGCCTGGGGACCATATCCACCTGGACCACTGGCTCCTCCTCCACCAACTTATCCTTTTGGACCAGGATTTTTCCCACCACCCTATGTTCCAGGGAGATTTCCACCACCCCTTCCTCCACGCTATGGTCCAGAGAGAATCCCACCACCCCCTCCTCCACCCTATGTTCCAGGGAGAATCCTACCATCCCCTCATCATCCCCTTTATCGCCCAGGTTATCCACAGCCACCTTTCCAACCAAGACCCTATCCACCTGGACCTCTATTTTTCCCTGTAAATTCTCCAACTGATCCTACCCTCCCTACTTTGGCACCCCAAATACGAACAACTCCAAAAGAAACCATCACCACCACAGAAGATACCATCACCCTTACAACTACTGCTGCTGCTAACAAAAATAAGAATTTCAACACTACTTCAAAGAGACTATTAGACAAAATCACTTCCATTATTGGATGAGAATGAAAAATTCCAAAGCACTGAGTTTTTGAGAGAAATATCTTATAGAGAAATTGTGAAACAATCCCCAAAAACCTTTATATTAATAGGGAAAAATAAAGAATTGAGCAACACTGTGAAGTCTCCACTGTTATCAGAGCCACAAGTTCACCCCTCAGTTATGTCACCTAAACAAATTTTAGTGCTACCAGAGGCTGGTCTTGTCCCTCAAGGCCAAAAAAGTAAGGAAAAATGCAATAAGACACTGGGACTTGAAGTGTAAGGTTATGAAGTTAGAAGAATAGCCCACTAGATGCCCTCTTCAGTATGGCAACCCCTCATACAATTACAAGGCACAAAATAGGATATTAATAGACACTAAAATGAAAAACCTTAGCCCTCACCATAGCCTGGCCCAAAGAAATTCCTGAATATCATCTGATCATTGCTTATAAATAGTTACAGAAAAGAAACACAATTCTAGCAAATCTAAATATCTGAGAGGTGAAACACAAGTCTTCGAACTTAATATGAAAATCTTTTTCTACACTAGGACAGAGATAGAAGATAGGTTCAGATGGCAACAAGAAGAAGATGATGACTGAGATTTCCAAGTTTCTAATGTATCTATTCGTTGACGTTTCAATCAGAAGTATTGTGATAAGACTATTTAGGAAATGGCCTCATGATGTTATCAGAGCTGTATCTTTCCATGCTTGACTTTTTCCTTCAGGACACTTAACTTCCCTCATTGCCATCAAACACATAAATTAAAACCTCTCAGTACACCTAAAGTAAGCACAAAATTTCTGTATGTATTTAATGCTATCCTTTTTTGTTTTCTCCCTGGAAAGGGTCTCACTCCCGTCACCCAGGCTGAAGTACAGTGGAGCAATCACAGCTCACTGTAGCCACGCCTTTTTGAGCTCAGCAAATTCCACCTCAGCTTCCCAACTAACTGGGACTACACGTGCACGACACCACACCTGGCTAATATTTTTGTATTTTTAGCACAGATGGGGTTTTGCTACATTGCTCAGGTTTCTCTTTCACTTTTGAGAACCTACCAGGATACAGGGACTGTTTTAGTAGCACAATAACAGCAATACAGTAGGTAGTCAAAGTATAGTATTCATGGAGCTTATCTTATTACAAAATGATCTAGAGAAAAAGTGTTCAAGGCAAAAGAGATCAACCATGTAAAGATTTGAAACCACAATAAATGTTGTGTATGGGAAGAGCCAACAAAAGGTAATGTAGTTCACACTTACAAAAGAGAACAGTGGAAGTAGATGATTTGAAGAAGGTAGAGAAAAAATACATCATAAAGGGATTTTGATTTGGAACTTTATTCTACATGTTATGGGAAGTCATTGTAGCTTCAGATGAAGAAACAGCCTTATCTGATTAACATTTTCAGAACTTCATCACTCTGGCTGATCTATGGATAGCAAACCATAACAAGAGCAAGAGTGCTTAATACCTAGGTGATGGGTTGATAGATGCAGAAAACAAACTTGGCACACAGTTACCTATGTAACAAACGTGCACATTCTTCACATGTATCCTCAAACTTAAAATAAAATAGAAAGAGCAAGAGAGGTGGATATTTCAGAAATCCTGATGAGAGAAGAGGTGGCTTAGACTAGGGAAAGATCAACAGAGATGAAGCAAAGTGATCAGCTGCAGCATACAGCCGAAAAAAATATCCAGAAATCTTTGATGAAGTATAGAATCTTGCATTTAAGGAAAAGTAAATAATCTAATAGTAACTCTGATAATGTTGGCCTAAACAACTGTGTCAATAATGGTGTCATTTAGTAAGTTAGGAAAAAAATAGGAAAAGATCAGGATGTAAGGGTTTGGAATATCATAAATTCTGCATTGGACATGTTAGGGTTGAGTTATCCATTTAACTTCTGTATTATTGTATTGCTGTCCTACCATGTTATCACCAACTTAGAAACACAAAATGACACAATTTTATTATTTCACTAGCCTATAGAAAGTCTAGCTAATAGTATGGCTCAGATAGTACCTCTGCTTAGAGTCTCACAAGGCTACAATCAAGGTATTAATAGAGCTGAATGCCTTTTTGCAGACTTTAGGGAAAAATCTGTCTAGAGGCTGTTTATCTCTCCTGTGCAGCTCTTCTTCCTGACTTTTGTTTGGCCACATGTCTCTGAGTCCAGCCAGAAAAAAAAAAATCATCTGTTTTCAAGATAAATTTCCTTTCCTTGATTATTTAATAAAAGGGAGACTAGAGTAGATATGAAGTTTAATGCTTTGATGTAAAAATTGGAGGTAATGAAAATTGTTGGTAATGATTATGTCTACAGAATTATCATGAAAAAGGTTGGGTTAAAGTAAAACAATGTGAGCCTTTCAAATCCAAATATGGAAGCACGCAGGTCAAAAACTTAGGAAGCCATGGATTGGATGAACCATTTATAGGGATATTGAAGTCACCAAACCTGATGAATAAAGGGAGAATACTATAACCAAAGTGGTAAAGTCTTTTAAAAATGTCAAGTAGTAACTGGGCAGGAAGAAATTATTTCAATATAGAAGAGTAGTGAGGAGGCATAGCTTTCATGAAGGTTCTTCAAAGTTAGAATGATGGTAAAGAGATGAGGTTTAGAAATAGCAGCGAAGGCACAGTCATCTACCTAACCTTGGTGTTGCTCTGTCCATATTATTTGCAACTGGCAGTGATGGATGACGTCAGAGTAGAATATAATTCTCAAAAGGTTCTCCTTATGATATAAACATTACAAAGCAGTGCTTTCAGTACATGAAATGAGGAGTACCTAAACAGAAACAAGTTGCTGTGAATTACTCAGCAAGGTCCTGTGTACTTAGCTAGCAAGTGGTGATGGGGTGAGAGGAACAAGTATACGTGAATCTTCTTCTTTTTTTTTTTTTTTAGAGGAAGAAAGAGAGAAAGAAAAAGAAATAATTTTAAAAAAGAATGAAGGAAAGGAAGAAAGAGGAAGAGGAAGAGGGAGAGAGAACAGGGGTGTTGCTTTATTGCCCAAGCTAGAATGCAGTCTAAAAATGGGCATGCCTGTAATTGTGTTTAATAATAGAGACATAAAAAAAAAAGGGAAGAAAATAATTAACAAGCAGCCAACCAATATTTCATTTAAACCTGTAAATAGGTGTGATGTAGTACTGATAAGAGTGTATATTTTATGTATTTAAGTGGAGAGTTCTAAAAATGCTAATTAAGTCTGCTTGTTCCAGATCTGAGTTCAAGCCCTGAATGTCGATGTTAACTTTATGTCTCATTGATCTAATATTGATGTTGAAGTCTCCCACTATTATTGTATGGGAGTCCAAGTCTCTTTATAAGTCTTATATATCTGAGTATTCCTGTATTGAGTACGTATATATTTAGGATCTTTAGCTCTTCTTGTTGCATTGATCCTTTTGTCATTATGTAATGTCCTTCTTTGCTTCTTTTGATCTTTGTTGCTTTAATGTGTATTTTATCAGCAAAAATTTCAACTTCTGCTATTTATTTATTTTTGCTCTCCATTTGGTTGGTAAATTTTTCTCCATCCCTTTGTTTTGAGTTTTTGTGTATCCTTGTATGTGAGATGGATCTGGATGTAGCATACCAAAGGGTCTTGGCTTTTTTTGCCTGTCTGTGTCTTTGGATTGGGGGATTTAGTCGATTTAAATTTAGAATTAATAACAATATATGTGAGTTTAATACTGTCATTTAATGTTGGCTGGCTGTTTTGCCCATTAGTTGATGCAATTTCTTAATTATGTTGATGTTCTTTATTTTTTGGGATTTTTTAGAAAGGCTGATACTGGTTGTTCCTTTCTATTTGTAGTGGTTCTTTCAGAAGCTCTTGTAAAGCAGGCCTGGTGGTGATGAAATCTCTGAGCGCTTGCTTGTTCACAAAAGATTTTATTTTTCCTTCGCTTATGAAGCTTAGTTTGGCTGGATGTAAAATTCTGGGTTGAAAGTTCTTTTCTTTAAGGATGTTGAATATTGGCCCCCACTCTCTTCTGTCTTGTAGGGTTTCTGCTGAGAGATCTGCTGTGAGTTTGATAGGCTTCCCTTTATGGTAACCTGACCTTTCTCTCTGGCTGCCCTCAGTATTTTCTCTTTCATTTCAACCCTGGTGAATCTGGTGATTATGTGCCTTGAGGTTGGTTTTCTTGAGGAATATCTTTGTGGTGTTCTCTGTATTACCTGGAGTTGAATATTGTCCTGCCTTGCTAGGTTGGGAAAGTTTTCCTGAATAATATCCTGAAGCGTATTTTCCAGCTTGGATTGATTCTCTTCATGACATTCAGGTACACCTATCAAACGTAGATTTGGTCTTTTCACATAGTCCCATATTTCTTGGCGACTTTGCTCATTCTTTTTTATTCTTTTTTCTCTAATCTTGTCTTTTTGTTTTATTTCATTAAGTTGGTCTTCGACCTCTGATATCTTTTCTTCTGCTTGATCAATTCAGCTGTTAAAACTTGTGCATAGTTTGCGAAGTTCTCGTGTTGTGTTTTTCAGCTCCATTAATTCATTTATGTTCCTAAGTTGTGTGTTATTGTTAACATTTCATCAAACCTTTTTTCAAAGTTCTTAGTTTCTTTGCATTGGGTTAGAACAAGTTCTTTTCATTTCCAGAAGTTTCTTATCATCCACTTTTTAAAGCCTGCTTCTGCTAATGGAACACAGTCTTTCTCCATCAGGCCTTGTTCTGTTGCTGATGAGGAACTGTGCTCCCCTGTAGAGGGAGAGGCGTTCTGAGTTTGGGTATTCTCAGCCTTTTTAGGCTGGTTTCTTCCCTTCGTTATAAATTTATCCATCTATGGTCTTCACAATTACCGTCTTTATAGTTGGGTTTCTAAATGGACGTCCAACTTGTTGATTCCCGGTGCTAAAATCTGAGCAACCCACTGTGCTGGCCAAAACAGTGGCTTTAAGATTGATGGCGATTTTCTGACTCTGCACTGAGAATCGCTGCACCAAGGCAGCGGCAAAACCGCCTCACTGGCCTCAAGAGTCACGCTGGCAAGAAGTGGGGCTCCTCCGCCGGGAATCTCCTGGTGCTGAGCAACAAAAATTGATCTGAAAGTGTGGCATCCTCTCGTTCTCTGCGCTTTCAGTGGGAGCTGCAATCCCAAGCTACTAGTAATCAGCCATCTTGGATCTCTCTTTCCGTGAATCTTCTTAATATTGTTACTTCATCCTGGTTCAAGATGTAATTTAATTTTTATTTGCAAAACATCTGGGCCTCTAAATTGCATATTTATAAAGATAAGCGATCTATACATTTGCTCCCAAACCCTGTGGAACAGAGCATGAAAAACATACTCCAGCTCCACCAAGTACTCTAGTACAAATAGTGTACTTGAGACACAGACAAGGACTGAGTTTTGCAATATATTACTGCAAACACAGAGAGAAGAAGCTTAAAAGAGAAAGGATGCTGTTGATGAATATGCATGAGTTTGAGAGAGCAGAGTTGATGTTTGTGGATTGGGGAAGAAAGAGGTTATACAGCCCTTTAAGGATGATGGTCTGATTATAGGTGGATGAGCTTAGAGACAAGGAATCTTAGAGGGAAAAGATGAACTCTAAGACACAGCATGATTAGTCCCGATGGCATCTTAGAGAAAACTATTTAATATATTTTAGTTATATCTTGTTTCTTGAGATTGTTCTCTCAGGATGAGAGGGTATTAACAAAAGCACCCAGAGTTCAGAAACATTTTAATGTTTTCTTAATTTGTTTAACATTATTTACTGACCTCCATGTGTCATGAACTGCAATAGTTACCTGAATAAATAAGTGATCAAAACTAAAATCTTTGCCTTCCTGGAGCTTAAAGAATATCAAGGGGGAGAGGGCTATCATTTTCTGTCAATACTGTGAAAATTTTTTATCAATTCAAGTTCATCTTGATATTATTTGATTGTTAAATATTTAAATTACCTACATATTTGCTATAATAATTTTGGTGACTGTAGAGAAAGAAATATGTGATTATTATTATATCTTTAGACAAATCCACATCTCAAAGGTGTCTTGAAATTCATGAAAAATATACATAATTAAAGCTATAATATCACCAAAAAGAGGATACAAGGAGCACCAAGCTATAACTGGCTGACAAAAATTTTTTTTTAAAAAAAATTATAAAAATAACGAATAATTCTGAGTATCTGCATTTCCCTTGGAATGCATCACAAGTTTCACATAGGTCACATGTCAGTATTAGAAGAATGAGAGCTGAATCCCTTTAAAATAAGGCCAAAGCATGCCTGAAGCACTCTCTACCTCTGGCTATCATGAGAAACGATCAGGAAATAAGGAAAGCTGTAAATAGTCAATAGATAGTAGGTGCATTGGAAAAGATGAATTATTAAAGTGAGCCCAAAAAAATACAATTAGGGTGGCAGAGGGTTCAATGTTTAAAACTGAGAGCTTGGACACCATGCAGAACCATTATCTGGAATTCGTTTCTCTCCCAAATGTTGTCTCTAGGTACTATACTTATGTTTGGATCTTTATTTTTTCTTAATTAAATATGCACATACATACATTTCTATAACTACCACCTCACCTTATTACTTGCAGCCATTTTAACCACCAGAGGTAGCATTCCCCCCATCTTATTGTAAGCACATAAACTGCCCCAAACTTTCCCCTTACAAGAAAGTTCCCTCAAAACTCACCTCGTCTTACAGTGTTTGGCTAACACAGTTCCTGCACCAACATCTTTCTGCTGCTGTTCCAAGTCCCTTTGTAAAAACTGCTAAACAACTTTTTCAAGTCCGTTCTACTATTTTTATCAAGTCCATTCATCAATTTGTATGCACTATCAACTAAATATCAGAACTTTACAGTCAATTTTGCATATAAAGTTAAACACACACAATCACTACCCCCAAATTGTTCATTAATCCTTTCTGGTCTGGCAGCCTGTCTGAACAGACTACATACTTCTGCCATTTACTGCGGCATCCCATTTTATTTACTCCATCTTTTCTACACCATAAGAAATCCAACAGCAAAAATATAAATTGCTTATTTTATAAATATGCAAATTAGAGACTCAGATATTTTTCAAATAAAAATAAAATTACACCTTGAACCAGGATAAAATAATAATATAAAGAAAACAGCATGTATACACATTTCTCTCACCCTACCACCACATGTCACAGGATATTGCTGAGTAATTCACAAGCATAAAAAACAATCTCACCTAGGTTCCTATTTGCTATTTCTTATTTCATTTACTGATAGCACTGCTTTGTAATGTTTATGTCATAATGACAGCCTCTAGAGTGTTATGTTCTACTGTGATGTCATCCATCACTACCAATTACAAACAATATGGATGTAGCAACACCAAGATGGATGTTGCCTCAGAATGTCTCCTATGAATCCAAAACTCCCAAATTGCAGATGAAGCATCATATCATTAAATACTGCACTTAAGAAACCCACAAATATCTAGAAAATCTGCATTAATATAGATCAAATGAACCCTTAAGGAAATATTCATTCTAAAGAGTCACTTTGAAGGAATATCAAACTACTTGAGTTTAGGAATACTAAAATACAGAAAGTAGTTTAACTATATGTATGTCAATTGTAGCAAAAAATCTGTAATTTCAAAGGGATATCTATTTCGCTATTCTTTCTGGATATACAGCAAGACCACATTTCTCAGACTTCCTTGCAATTAAGCATCACTATGTAGTGAATTTCACCAAGGAAAGGGGAGAAGAAAGTAATAGGAGTTACTTTAGAAATGGTGCCCCAAAGAGTTAAAGAAACCAATAACTAACAGAAATTCTTTTTTTGTTTGTTTGTTTTGTTTTGTTTTGGGGGAGGTAGGTACTTTTTCTTTTTTTTTTTTTTTTTTTTTTACTTTAGGTTCTGGGATACATGTGCAGATCATGCAAGATTGTTGCATAGCTACACACATGGCAATGTGGTTTGCTGCCTCCATCCCACTATCACCTACACCTGGCATTTCTCCCCACATTATCCCCCTCAACCTCCCCACTCACTGCTGTCCCTCCCTTGGCCCCCACGCCAACAGACTCCAGTGTGTGATGCTCCCCTCCCTGTGTCTATGTGTTCTCATTGTTCAACACCCTCCTATGAGTGAGAACATATGGTGTTTGATTCTCTGATCTTATGCCAGTTTGCTAAGAATGATGGTAACTAGGTTCATCCATGTCCCTACAAAGGACATGAACTCATCATTTTTTATGACTGCATAGTATTCCATGGTGCATAGGTACAACATTTTCCCTGTCCAGTCTATCGTCGATGGTCATTTGGGTTGGTTCCAGGTCTTTGCTACTGTAAACAGTGCCACTACAAACATAAGTGTGCATGTGTCTTTAAAACAGAATGATTTATAATCCTTTGGGTATATACCCAGTAATGGGATTGCTGGGTCAAATGGAATTTCTATTTCTAGGTCCTTAAAGAAGCATCACACTGTCTTCCACAATAGTTGAACAAGTTTACACTCCCAACAACAGGGTAAAAGTGTTCCTATTTCTCCACATCCTCTCCAGCATCTGTCTCCAGATTTTTTTTTTTTTTGTCTCCAGATTTTTTAATGATCGCCATTCTAACTGGCATGAGGTGGTATCTCAATGCGGTTTTGATTTGCATTTCTCTAATAATCAGTGATGATGAGCATTTTTTCATATGTTTGTTAGCCTCATATATGCCTTTTTTTGTAAAGTGTCTGTTCATATCCTTTGCCCACTTTTGAATGGGTTTGTTTGTTTCTTGTAAATCTGTTTTAGCTCTATGTAGATTTTGGATATTAGCCATTTTTCAGATGGGTAGATTCCAAAAATTTTTCCCATTCTGTTGGTTGCCGGTTCACTCTAATGATTGTTTCTTTTGCTGTACAGAAGCTCTGTAGTTTAATTAAGTCCCATTTGTCTATTTTGGCTTTTGTTGCAAAGGTATTTTGTGTTTTAGTCATGAAGTCCTTGCCTATACCTATGTCCTGAATGGTATTGCCTAGGTTTTCTTCTAGGGTTTTAATGGTGCAAGGCACATAATCGTCAGATTCACCAGGGTTGAAATGAAGGAAAAAATGCTAAGGGCAGCCAGAAAGAAAGGTTGGGTTACCTACAAAGGGAAACCTATCAGACTCACAGCGGATCTCTCTGCAGAAACCCTACAAGCCAGAAGAGAGTGGGGACAAATATTCCACAACCTTAAAGAAAAGAACTTTCAACCTAGAATTACATATCAAGTCAAACAAAGCTTCATAAGCGAACAAGAAAGAAAATCCTTCAAGGAGAAGCAATTGCTGAGAGATTTTTGTCACCACCAGGCCTGCCTTACAAGAGCACTAAACAAGGAAAGGAACAACCAGTATCAGCCACTTCAAAAAACATGCCAAATGGTAAAGACCATCAACACAATGAAGAAAATGTATCAACTAATGGGCAACACATCCAGTCATCATCAAAATGGCAGGATCAAATTCACACATAACAATATTAACCTTAAATGTAAATGGCCTAAATGCCCCAATCAAAAGACACAGACTGGTAAATTGGATAAAAAGTCAAAACCAATTGGTGTGCTGTATTCAGGAAACCCATCTCATGTGCAAGGACACACATAGGCTAAAAGTAAAGGGACGGAGGAATATTTAAAAGCAAATGGAGAGCAAAAAAAGCAGAAGTTGCAATCCTAATCTCTGATAAAATGGACTTTAAACCAACAAAGAAGAAAAGACACAAAGAAGGGCATTACATAATGGCAAAAGGATCAATGTATCAAGAAAAGCTAATGATCCTAAATATATACACACCCAATTCCGGATCACCTGGGTACATAAAGCAAGTTCTTAATGACCTACAAAGAGACTTAGACTCTCAACAATAATAGTGGGAGACTTTAACACTCCACTCTCAATATTAGACAGATCAATGAGACAGAAAATTAACAAAGATATCCAGGACTTGAACTCAGATCTGGACCAAGTAGACCTAATAAACATCTACAGAAATCTCCACCCCAAATCCATGGGATATACATTCTTCTCAGCACCACATCACACCTATTCTAAAATTAACCACATAATTGGAAGTAAATCACTCCTCAGGAAACGCAAAAGAATGGAATTCATAACAGTCTCTCAGACCACAGTGCAATCAAATTAGAACTCAGAATTAAGAAACTAACTCAGAACCACACAACTTCATGAAAACTGAACAACTGGCTCTTGAATGTCAACTGGACAAACAAAGAAATGAAGGCAGAAATAATGATGTTCTTTGAAACCAACAAGGACAAAGACACAATGTACCAGAGTCTCTGGGACACATTAAAGGAATGTCTAGAGGGAAATCCATAGCAATAAATGCCCATCAGAGAAGCGAGAAAAGATCTAAAATCAACACTCTATCATCAGAATTGAAAGAGCTAGAGGAGCAAGATCAAAATAAAAACTCAAAAGCTAGCAGGAGACAAGAAATAACTTAGATCAGAGCAGAACTGAAGGAGATAGAGACACAAAAAATCCTTCAAAAAAATCAATAAATCCAGGAGCTGGTTTTTTGAAAAAATCAACAAAATAGACCACTATCCAGATTAATAAAAAAGAAAAGGGAGAAGAATCAAATAGATGCTATAAAAAATGATAAAGGAGTTATCATCACTGACTCCACAGAAATACAAATTACAATCAGAGATTACTGAAACAACTCTATGCACATAAACCAGTAAACCTGGAAGAAATGGATAAATTCCTGAACACTTGCATGCTCCGAAGCCTAAACCAGGAAGAAGTTGAAACCTTGAACAGAACAATAACAAGGGCTGAAGTTGAGGCAGCAATAGCCTAACAACCAAAAAAAGTCCAGGTCCAGATGGGTTCACAGCTGAATTCTACCAGACATACAAAGAGGAGCTGGTACCATTCCTTCTGAAACCATTCCAAACAATACAAAAAGAGGGAATCCTTACCAAATCTTCTTAAGAGACCAATATCATTCTGATATCAAAACCTGGTAGAGACTCAACAAAAAAAGAAAGCTTCAGGCCGATATCCATGATGAACATAAATGCAAAAATCTTCAATAAAATACTGGCAAACCAATTGCAACAGCACAGCAAAAAGCTTATCCATCACGATCAAGTAGGCTTCATCCCAGGGATGCAAGCCTGGTTGAACAGATGCAGGTCTATAAACATAATACATCACATAAACAGAATCAAAGACAAAAACCCTGTGATTATCTCAATTGATGCAGAGAAGGCCTTTGACAAAATTCAACAGCCCTTTATGCTAAAAAATCTGAATAAACTAGGTATTGATGGAACGTATCTCAAAATAATAAAAGCTATTTACAACAAACCCATAGCCAATATCATGCTGAATGGGCAAAAACTGGACATCTGGCACTAGACAAGGATGCCCACTCTCACCACTCGTATTCAATATAGTATTGGAAGTTCTAGCCAGAGCAATCTGTCAAGAAAAAGAAATAAAGGGTATTCAATTAGGAAAGAAGGAAGTCAAATTGTCTCTATGTGCAGGCAACATGATTTTACATTTAGAAGACCCTATCATCTCAGCCCTAAATCTCCTTAAACTGATAAGCAACTTCAGCAAAGTCTCAGGATACAAAATCAATGCGCAGAAACCACAAGCATTACTATACACTGATAACAGACTAATAGAGAGCCAAATCATGAGTGAACTCCCATTCACAATTGCTACAAAGAGAATCAAATACCTATGAATACAATTAACAAAAGATGCAAAGGACCTCTTCAAGGAGAACTACAAACCACCACTCAATGAAATAAGAGAGGACACAAACAGATAGAAAAACATTCCATGCTTATGGTTAGGAAGAATCAATATCATGAAAATGGCCATACTGCCCAAAGTAATTTACAGATTCAATACTATTTCCATCAAGCTACCAATGACCTTCTTCACAGAACTGGAAAAAAACACCTTAAACTTCATATGGAACCAAAAGAGAGCCCACATAGCCAAGACAATCCTAAGCAAAAAGAACAAAGCTGGAAGCATCATGCTACCTGATTTCAAACTATACTACAAGGCTACAGTAATCAAAACAGCATGGTACTGGTACCAAAACAGAGATATAGACCAGTGGAACAGAACAAAGGCCTCGCTGACAATGCCACACATCTAAAATCATCTGATCTCTGACAAACCTGACAAAAACAAGCAATGGGGAAAGGATTCTCTGTTTAATAAATGGTGTTGGGAAAACTGGCTAGCAGTGTGCAGAAAGCGGAAACTGGACCCCTTCCTGACACCTTACACTAAAATTAACTCCAGATGGATTAAAGACTTATACAGAAATTCTTGAGTTTGCTGGATGGTAGATTAGAAAAGAAACAAGTTGCTGAAACACTAGCTCCTTCTGCTTATGAGAAGAAAGAACTGGCAGCAAGCAGCTGGTAGAAATGTGAAATGGAGTTTACACAGAATGAGATTGCTGAGGTCACAACCTGAGTTTCCATGTGTGTTTCATAGTAACTGCCCACAAGTATGCACATGGGCCCCATGAGGTGGCATAAAGAGATAACTGTTTATGCCCAGTGACTTTCCAGACCTCTCCTTTCCCACAAATCATTACTAATCACAGAATCCACCCACTAACCATTTTGGGGTTTTTCAAATTTTTAAAAAAAAAATTTTATAAGTTATTTGGGTACAGGTGGTGTCTGATTACATGAGTAAGTTCTTTAGTGGTGATATGTGAGATTTTGGTGCACCCATAACCCGAGCAGTATACACTGAAACCTATTTGCAATCTTTTATCTCTCACCTCTCTCCCATCCTTCCCCCTAAGTCCCCAAAGTCCATTGTATCATTCTTATGCCTTTGCATCCTCATGGCTTAGTTCCCACATATCAGAGAACACACGATGTTTGGTTTTCCATTTCTGAGTAACTTCAATTAGTATAATAGAGTCCAATCTCATCCAGGCCAATGCAAATGTCATTAATTCATTCCTTTTTATGGCTGAGTAGTATTCCATCCTATAAGTATACCACAGATTCTTTATCTATTCATTGACTGATAGGCATTTAAGTTGGTTCCATGATTTTGCACTTGTGAACTGTGCTGCTATAAACATGCATGTTCAAGTATCTTTTTCATATAATGACTTCTTTTCCTATGGGTAGATACCCAGCAGTAGGATTGCTGGATCAAATAATAGTTCTACCTTTCTTCACTGTTTTCCATTGTGGTTGTTCTAGTTTACATTCCCATCAGCAGTGTAGAAGTGTTCCCTATTGACCACATCCACACCAAAATTTACTGTTTTTTTTTTTATTTTATTTTTTGATTATGGCCATTCTTGCAGAAGTAAGGTGGCATTTCATTCTGGTTTTGATTTGCATTGCCCTGATCATTATTGATGTTTAGCATTTTTTCTTTTTTTATATATACTTTAAGTTCTGGGGTACATGTGCAGAATATGCAGGTTTGTTACATAGGTATATATGTGTCATGGTGGTTTGCTGCATCCATCACTCAGTCAACTACATTTGGTATTTCTCCTAATGCTATCCCACCCCTAGCCCATCTAACCCCTGCTATCCCTCCCCTAGCCCTCCACCACCCCCCACCCACATGCCCTGTTGTATGATTTTCCCTCCCTGTGTCCACATGTTCTCATTGTTCAACACCCACTTATGAGTGAGAACATGCAGTGTTTGGTTTTCTGCCCTTATGACAGTTTGCTGAGAATGATGGTTTCCTGCTTTATCCATGTCCCTGCAAAAAACATAAACTCATCCTTTTTATGGCTGCATAATATTCCATGGGGTATACATGGTACATTTTCTTTATTTAGTCTACCATTGATAGGCACTTGGATTGGTTCCAAGTCTTTGCCATTGTGAACAGTGCCACAATTTTATGCTTGTTGGCCATTTGAATACATTCTTTTGAGAATTGTCTATTCCTGTCCTTAGCCCACTTTTTGATGATATTGTTTTTCTCTTACTGATTTGAGTTCATTGTAGATTCCGGATATTAGTCCTTGGTCAGATGTGTAGGTTATGAAGATTTTCTCCCACTCTGTGCATGTTCTGTTTGCTCTGCAGACTGTTCCTTTTGCTATGCAAAAGCTCTTTAGTTTAATTAAGTCACAAGTATTTATCTTTTTATATTGCATTTGCTTTTGGATTCTTGGTCATAAAATCCTTGCCTAAGCCAATGTCTAGAAGGATTTTTCCAATGTAATCTTGTAGAATTTTTGTAGTTTCAGATCATAGATCATAGATTTCAGTCCTTAATTCATCCTGAGTCAATTTGTGTATAAGGTGAGAGATGAAGATCCAGTTTCATTCTCCTACATGTGGCTAGCCAATTATCCCAGCACCATTTGTCGAAAAGGGTGTCGTTTCCCCACTTCATGCTTTTCTTTGCTGTGTTGAAGATCAGTTGGCTGTAAGTATTTGGGTTTATTTCTGGGTTCTCTGTTCTGTCCCATTGGTGTATGTGCCTATCTTTATACCAGTACCATGCTCTTTCAGTGACTATGGCCTTATAGTATAGTATGAAATCAGGTAGTGTGATACCTCCATATTTGTTTGTTTGTTTTTTTTGTTTGTTTGTTTCTTTGTTTGTTTTGGGTTGGTATTACTTTGGCTAAGTGGGCTCTTTTTTGATTCCATATGAATTTTAGAATTGTTTTCTCTAATTTTTTGAAGAATGATGGTCTTTTGATGAGGATTGCAGTAAATTTGTAGATTTCTTTTGGCAGTATGGTAGTTTTCACAATATTGATTCTATCCATCCCTGAGCATGGGATGAGTTTCCATTTGTTTGTGTTGTCTATGACTTCTTTTCAGCGATGTTTTATAGTTTTCCTTGTAGAGGTCTTTTCCCTCCTTGGTCAAATATATTCCTAAGCATTCAATTTTTTTTTTTTGGCAGCTTTTGTAAAAGAGGTTGAATTCTTGATTTGATTCTCTGCCTGGTTCTGCTGGTGTATAGAAGAGCTACTGAGTTGTGTACATTAATCTTGTATCTGGAAACCTTGCTGAATTATTTTAACAGTTCTAAGAACTTTCTGAAGGAGGCTTTAGGGTTTTTAAGGTGAAGAATTATATTGTCAGCAATCAGTGACAGCCTTGACTTCCTCTTTACCAACTTGGAGGCCCTTTATTTATTTCTCCTGATTGCTCTGGCTAGCATTTCCAGTACTATGTTGAAGAGAAGTGATGAGAGTGGGCATCCTTGTCTTATTCCAGTTCTTAGAGGAAATGCTTTCAACTCTTCCCCATTGAGTATTATGTTGGCTGTGGGGTTCTCACAGGTGGCTTTTATTACATTGAGGTATGTCCTGTGTATGCCGATTTTGCTAAGTGTTTTAATCATAAAGTAATGCTGGGTTTTCTTGAATGCTTCTTCTGCATCTATTGAGATGATCATGTGATTTTGGTTTTTAATTCTGTTTATGTGGTATATCACATTTATTGACTTGAATATGTTAAACCATTCCTGTGTCCCTGGTAAAATGGACTTGATCATATTGGATTTTCTTTTTCTTAGTTCTGCTCCCGTCTTTGTTATTTCCTTTCTTCTGCTGGGTTTGGGTTTGGCTTGTTCTTGTTTCTGTAGTTCCTTGAGGTGTGATCTTAGAGTGTCAGTTTGTGCTCTTTCAGTCTTTTTGATGTAAGTGTTTAGGGCTATGAACTTTCCTCTTAGCACTGCCTTTGCTGTGTCCCAGAAGTTTTGATAGGTTGCATCATTATTGTCATTCAGTTTGGACAATTTCTAAATTTCCATCTTGATCTCGTTTTTGACCAAGTGATCATTCAAGAGCAAGTTATTTACTTTGCATGTATGTGCATGGTTTTGAAAGTTCCTTTTGGAGTTGATTTCCAGTTTTCTTCCACTTCAATATGAGAGAGTGTTTGATATCATTTCAAATTTCTTGAATTTATTCAGGCTCATTTTACGGCCTATTATATGGTCTATCTTGGAACAAGTTACATGTGTTGTTGAATAGAATGTGTATTCTGTACTTCTTGGATAAATGTTCTGTATATATCTGTTAAGTCCCATTTGTTCCAAAGTGTAATTTAAATTCATTGTTTCTTTTTTGACTTTCTGTCTTGATGACCTGTCTAGTGCTGTCAGTGCCGTACTGAAGTCCACCACTATTATTGTGCTGCTGTCTATCTCATTCCTTAGGTCTATTAGAAATTGTTTATATATATTGCAGTGTAGGTTCTAGGGTACATGTAAAGAACATTCAGGATTGTTGCATAGGTACCTACACGGCAATGTGGTTTGCTGACTCCATTCCCACAACCTATATCTGGCATTTCTTCCCATGTTATCCCTCCCCAACTCCATACCCCCTGCTGTCCCTTGCCTAGTCCCCCCAATAGACCGCAGTGTGTGACACTCCCCTCCCTGTGCCCATGTGTTCTCATTGTTCAACACCCACCTATGAGTGAAAGCACGTGGTGTCTGATTTTCTGTTCTTGTGCCACTTTGCTGAGAATGATGGTTTCTAGGTTCATCCACGTCCCTACAAAGGACATGAACTCATCATTTTTTATGACTGCATAGTATTCCATGGTGTATATGTGCCATATTGTCCCTGTGCAGTCTATCATCGATGGTCATTTGGGTTGGTTCCAGGTCTTTGCTATTGTAAACAGTGCTGCAATGAACATGCATGTGCATGTGTCTTTATAATAGAATGATTTATAATCCTTTGGATATATACCCAGTAATGGGATTGCTGGGTCAAATGGAATTTCTATGTCTAGGTCCTTAAGGAATTGCCACACTGTCTTCCACAATGGTTGAACTAATTTACACTCCCACCAACAGTGTAAACATGTTCCTACTTCTCCACATCCTCTCCAGCATCTGTTGTCTCCAGGTTTTTAAATGATTGCCATTCTAACTGGCATGAGTGATATCTCAATGTGGTTTTGATTTCATTTCTCTAATGAGCAGTGATGATGAGCATTTTTTCATATGTTTGTTGTCCTCATATATGTCTTCTTTTATAAAATATCTGTTCATATTCTTCATTGGGTTTGTTTGTTTGCTTCTTGTAAATCTGTTTTAGGTCTTTGTAGATTCTGGATATTAGCCCTTTCTCAGATGGGTAGATTCCAAAATTTTTTTCCATTCTGTTGGTTGCTGGTTCACTCTAATGATAATTTCTTTTCCTGTGTAGAAGCTGTGGAGTTTGATTAGATCCCATTCATCTATTTTGGCTTTTGTTGCCAATGCTTTTGGTGTTTTAGTCATGAAGTCCTTGTCTATGCCTATGTCCTGAATGGTTTAGCCTTGGTTTTCTTCTAGGGTTTTTATATTGTTAGGTCTTATGTTTAAGTCTTTAATCCATCTGGAGTTAATTTTAGTGTAAGGTGTCAGGAAGGGGTCCAGTTTCTACTTTCTGCACATGGGTAGGCAGTTTTCCCAACACCATTTATTAAACAGGGTATCCTTTCCCCCTTGGTTGTTTTTGTCAGATTTGTCAAAGATCAGATGATTATAGATGTGTGGTATTGCCTCCAAGGCCTCTGTTCTGTTCCATTGGTCTATATCTCTGTTTTGGGGCCAGTACCATGCTGTTTTGATTGCTGTAGCGTGATGCCTCCAGTCAGGTAGCATGATGCCTCCAACTTTGTTCTTTTTGTTTAGAATTCACTTGGCTACACGGGCTGAGTTTTGGTTCCATATGAAGTTTAAGATAGTTTTTTTCCAGTTCTGTGAAGAAGGTCATAGGTAGCATGATGGGGATAGAGTTGAATCTATAAATTACTTTGGGCAGTATGGTCATTTTCACAATATTCATTTTTCCTAACCAGGAGCACGGAATGTTTTTCTATCTGTTTGTATCCTCTCTTATTTCCTTGAGCAGAGGTTTATAGTTCTCCTTGAAGAGGTCCTTTACGTCCCTTCTTAGTTGTAATCCTAGTATTTTATTCTCTTTGTAGCAATTGTAAATGGCAGTTCGTTCTTGATTTGGCTCTCTGTTAATCTGTTATTACTGTATAGAAATGCTTGTGATTTCTGCGCATTGATTTTGTATCCTGAGACTTTGCTGTAATTGTTTGTGAGTTTCAGGAGATCTTCTAAATATACAATCATGTCATCTGCAAATAAAGACAATTTGACTTCCTCCTTTCCTAATTGAATACCTTTTATTTATTTTTCTTGCCTGATTGCTCTGGCTGGAACTTCCAATACTATATTGAATAAGAGTGGTGAGAGAGGACATCCTTGTCTAATGCCAGATTTCAAAGGGAATTCTTCCAGTTTTTGCCCATTCAGTATGATATTAGCTGTTGGTTTGTCATAAATAGCGTTTATTATTTTGAGATATGTTCCACTATTTTGATGCTAGCTAGTTGTTTTGCCCATTAGGTGATGCAGTTTCTTCATTGTGTTGATGATCTTTACAATTTGGCACATTTTTGGAGAGGCTGGGACTGGTTGTTCCTTTCCTTGTTCAGTGCTTCTTTCAGGAGTTCTTGTAAGGCAGGTCTGGTGGTGACAAAATCTCTCAGGAATTGCCTGTTCATAAAGGATTTTTTTTCTCCTTCACTTATGAAACTTAGTTTGGCTGGGTATGAAATTCTAGGTTGAAAGTTCTTTTCTTTAAGGATGTTGAATATTGACCCTCATGCTCTTCTGCCTTGCAGGGTTTCTGCCAAGAGATCCACTGTGAATCTGATGGGCTTCCCTTTGTGGGTAACCCGACCTTTCTCTCTGGCTGCCCTTAGCATTTTTTCCTTCATATCAATCCTGGAGAACCTGACGATTATGTGTCTTGGGGTTGCTCTTCTTGAGGAATATCTCTGTGGTGTTCTCTGTATTCCGTGGACTTGAATATTGGCCTGCCTTGCTAGGTTGGGGAAGTTTTCCTGGATAATATCCTGAAGAGTGTTTTCCAGCTTGGATTCTTTCTGTCCGTCACATTCATGTACACCTATCAAATGTAGACTAGGTCTTTTCAGATAATCCCATATTTCTTGGAGGCTTTGTTTGCTTCTTTTTACTCTTTTTTCTCTATTCTTGCCTTCTTGTTTTATTTCATTGAGTTGATCTTCAATCTCTGATATCCTTTCTTCTTGTTGGTGGATTCGGCTACTGAAACTTGTATATGCTTCGCAAAGTTATCGTGTGTTATTTTTCAGCTCCATCAATTCATTTATATTCTTTTCTAAGCTGTTTATTCTCTTTAGCATTGCATCAAACCTTTTTTCAATGTTCTTAGTTTCTTTGCATTGGGTTAGAACATGTTTTTTTAGCTCAGAGAAGTTTGTGATTACCCACGTTCTGAAGCCTGTTTCTGTCAATTCATCAGGCTCATTCTCCATCCAGCCTTGTTCCCTAGCTCGTGAGGAGTTGTGATTCCTTGGAGGAAGAGAAGCCTTCTGGTTTTGGTGTTTTCTTCCTTTTTGAGCTGGTTTCTTCCCATCTTTGTGGCTTCATCTACCTGTGGTCTTTGTAGTTGGTCATTTTTGGATGGGGTCTCTTAATGGACATCCTTTTTGTCGATGATGAAGTTATTTATTTCTGTTTTTTAGTTTTCTGTCTAAGAATCAGGCCCTGCTTGCCTGGAGATCACCAGTAAAAGTTGCTGCCAGTTTCTTCCTCTGTTATCTTTGTTCCAGAAGGATACCTGCCAGATGTCAGCCTGAGCTCTGCTGAAGTGCCTCTTTGGATATACAGGGGTCAGGAAGCTGCTTGAGGAGACAGTCTGTCCCTTATAGGAGCTCAAGTGCTGAGCTGTGAGCTCCATTATTCCATTCAAAGCTGCTGAGCAGGTACTTTTAAGCCTGCTGCAGCGGAACTCATAACTGCCTTTTTTTCCCAGGTGCTCTCCCCTGAGAAGATGGGGCTTTATTTATAAGTGCCTGACATGCTGCTGCCTTTTTTCAGAGATACTCCACCCAGTGAGGAGGTAGCCTAGTCCCAGTCTGCCAGCAGAAGCGTTGTTAAGCTGCCATGGGTACTGCCCAGCTGCTGTGTGAACTTCCCCGCAGTTTTGTTTATAGAGGTATAGTTAGAACTACCTCAGTAATGGTGGTCTGCCTCAGTAATGATGGACTGTCTCTGTAATGCTGGGCTGCCTCAGTAATGGTGGATTGCCTCAGTAATGGTGTATGAACTGCCTCAGTAATGGCAGACTGCCTTGGTAGTGGTGACTGCCTTGATAATGGTGGACGCCCTTCCCTCCACAGAGATGGATCATCCTGGGTCCAGCTGTGCTTGCTATGAAACTCTCAATCCAGAGCGTTTCAGATTGCTGGTCTGTGTGGGGGTGGGACCCACAGAGGCAGATCACCTGGCTCTGTACCAGTCCCCTGTTTTTCAGTTGAATGGGTGACTTTTTCAGTTGAATGGGAGACTCTGTCTTCCAGGCAGTCCAGGTGCCAGTTGAAATGGTGCCCAAATTTGTGTGAGTTTTTGTGCAGAGACCTGTTGGACCTACTGAAACAGCCATGTTGGAGACTTGTGGTGCTTTTCTACCTGGGAATATCCTGGTCTGTGGGCAGTAAAAATTCATTTGGAATTGCGGTGATAACTCACCCTCAACATTCTCGCTGGGAACTGCACTCCAGAGCTGTTTCTACTCAGCCATCTTGGATTGTCTCCCCAGAAATTGTTTTATAAATTTGGCAGCTCCAGTGTTAGGTCCATATAAGTTTATGATTGTGATATTTACCTGCTGGACAAAGCCTTTTCTACCTTTGCTTACTTTTGATTTGTCCATTTGCACGAAATACCTTTTTACACTACTTTACTTTGAGTTTATGTGTGTTCTTATGTGTGAGGTGAGTCTCTTGAAGTCAGCAGATATTTCGTTGCTGAGTTCTTATCCATTCTACAATTCAACATCTTTTAAGTGGAGCATTTAGGCCATTTGCTTTAAATGTTAATATTGAGATGTGAGGTACCATTGCATAAACTGTGATTTGTTGCCTGAGTACCTTGGTTTTTTTGTTTGTTTTTGCTTTTCAACTTGTATTTTTGTTTCATAGGTCCTGTGTGATTTATGCTTTTAAGAGGTTCTATTTTGATGTGTTTCCAGGATTTCTTTCAGGACTTAGAACTCCTTTTAGGAGTTCTTATAGAGGTGGCTTAGTAGTGGTGACTCACAGCAATTTTTTGCCTGAAAAAGACCTTATCTTTCCTTCATATATGATGCTTAGCTTTGCTCAATAATAAATTCTTGGCCAATAATAGTTTTGTTTAAGGAGGCTGAAGATAGGGTCGCAATCCCTTCTATCCTGTAGGATTTCTGCTGAGAAATCTTCTGTTAGTCTGATAGGTTTCCTTTTATAGGTTACCTGGTGCATCTGTCTCACAGCTCTTAAGATTCTTTCCTTTGTCTTAACTTTAGAGGGCCTAATGAAAATGTGCTAGGCAATGATCTTTTGTGATGAATTTCCAAGCTTTTCTATCTGCTTCTTGTATTTGGATGTCTAGGCCTCTAGGAAGACCTAGGAAGTTTTCCTTGATTATTCCCCCAAAATGCTTTCCAAACTTTTAGATTTATCTTTTTCCTCGAGAACACTGGTTATTCTTAGGTTTCTTCATCTAACATAATCCCAGACTTCTTGGAGGCTTTGTTCATATTTTCTTTTTCCTTTTTCTTTGTCTTTGTTGGACTGGATTAATTCAAAGACCTTGTCTTTGAATTCTGAATTTTTTCCTTCTACTTGTTCAATTCTATGGCTGAGCCTTTCCAGAAATCTGGCCTTTCTATAAGTGTGTCCAAAGTCTCCTGATTTTTTTTTATTGTTTGCTATCACTTCTTGTATCGTTTAATGGATTTAATTGCATTGCACTTCACGTTTTTCTGGTGCCTCTCTGATTAGCTTAATAACTAACCTCCTGAATTCTTTTCCACATAAAGTGGGGATTACTTCTTTTTTTGAATGTATTATTGGTGAACTAGTGTGATTTTTTGAAGGTGCCGAAGAGCTTGTTTTGTTACATTACCAGAGGTGGTCTTCTTGTTCCTTCTGATTTGGAGTCTTTCCCCTCTCAGAGGGAAAGTCTAGGGCTGAAGGTTGCTGTTCAGATTCTCCTGTCCCATGGGTTGTTCCCTTAATGTAGTATTCTCCCCCATTTCCTGGAGATGTGGCTTCCTGTTAGCCAAACTGCAGTGATGATTGTCTCCCTTCTAGGTCTAGCCACTCAGCAAGTCTACCAGCTCTGGGCTGGTGCTGGGGGTTGTCTGCACAGAGTCCTGTGATGTGAACCATCTATGGGTCTCTCAGCCATCAAAACCAACACCTATTCTGGTGGAGGTTGCAGGGCCTGAAATGGACTCTGTGAGGGTTCTTAGCTTTGGTGGCTTAGTGCTTTATTTTTGTGCTGGTTGGCCTCCAGCAGGATATTATGCTTTCCAGCGAGCATCAGCTGTAGTAGTATAGAGAGGAACCAACCGATGGTGGATGGCGCCCTAGAACTCTCAAGATTATATGCCTTTTGTCTTCCACTACCAGAGTGGGTAGGGAAGGATCATCAGGTGGGGGCAGAGCTATGCAGGTCTGAGCTTAGATTCTCCCTGTTGCTGCAGCTGCTGTGAAAGTTGGGGATGAGATTCCCAGGCTACTGGAGTTGTGTACCTAGGAAGACTATGACTGCCTCTGCTGAGTCATACAGGTTGTCAGAGAATTGGGGTTAAGCCAACAGTTACAGGCCTCACCCATCTCCCACACAAACCGAAGGGCCAGTCTTGCTCCCACCATGCCCCCACTAACACAACCAAGTCTGATTCCAGGTGGTGTGCAGGCCAGGCTTGAGAACTTGCCCTAGGCTACCCACCTCCCAGCTGTGAAAGAAAAGAACTTGGTCCTTCCCCCACCTATGGAGTCTGCACACCTCCTCCAAGTACTGGAAAAGATGCTTTTCACTCTGTTCAAATTGTTTCAAAATTCAGCTGGAGATTTACTTCTCCCTGTGGTGATTTCCACTCCTCTGGTCACCCTCCCAGTGGATCCCTGTGGTGCCAGGCAGGAATGGCCTGCTTGGGGACACAGTGAGCTCCCCGGGTCTTTCCTGCTACTTCCTTTACCGAAGTATTTCACTCAATTAATTTGACTCAGCTCCAGGTAATGTCAGAAACTTATCCTGCAAAGAGACCTTCAGCTTTCCCAGTTGGAGTGTGTATTCTGGAGAGAAGAATCTTTCTTTCAGACTTCCGCACTTTGGACACTCAAAGTATTAGGGTGTCTCCTGGTTCCTGCAGGAGCAGTCTTCTTACTTCAGAGAGTCTGTGGGTCCTCTCAGGATTGCTTGTTTGTTCTTGCAGTTGATCTGAAACCAAAATTCACAATGCGAGCCTCCACACATTGCTCTTCCATTCAAGTCAGAGCTGCAATCTGGTACTGCCTCCTGCCTGCCATGATGTTAGGAACCTCTGTTCCCACTAAATAGTTTCTGATACACATTTAAGCTTGACTCCTGTCTCCTTGGCAGTAAACTTAAAATGTAAATCTTTTATTTTCTCAAAAACTTGGTGTCATAGCATTGGCTTCTCGCGCATAAAGCAGCAAGCTCCTTTTACTCCAGAACACTTCTAACTCAGCCATAAAACCTTCTTATGTGTTTCTTCATGATTCTCATCTTTCTACTATTGGAAAGAAGATCCCCAGTAATCTTTAACATCACATGTTGAAGATAACAGAGCTGCCATCACCTGTGTATTCTAAATCACTGGATATAAACAAACGTCCCCAAACTTAACCCTGACAAAATATGATGTCAAGAGAATGTCATAGGAACAACAAATTGAGTTCTGTGGTTTTGAGAATTAGAATTTGGGTATATTTGTTCCTAAAGCCTTGCTTACTCTATCAAAGTGATTTGTATTCTACTCTGAAGTAGGGTACTACATGAACTGAGAAAAACAGTGAGAAACAAAAAGAAACTAAGCAAGAGTTCAGCAATTAACTGGTGCATGCTTATGAATATGAAATTAATAAGATATAAAGAATGACAGCATATTATGCAGTGACAAAATGAAGGCAAAACTGTGACCTTAAATATCTTAAAAGATCATTCATGTGCCTGCTGAACCTGTAACTCTAGGGAAGTGGTTAGAAAAAGACAGTTTTCTTTCATTTTTCCCTCAGTAACATTTTTACAGAGGGCCAGATAATTTATTTTTTAAATATTTTTAATACTTTGTGGTTTTCTATAAAGTTTTCTCTGATACTTGGTAAGATAATAGATTTATTTCAGAATCTATTATTTTCAGAATGCTTCTTGGAGTTTTGTAGATCAAAACAAAACTAAAGAACTAATTATTATTTTAATTTCTGCACACTGAGGGAAATTATAAAGGAAAAAGAGCCTCCTCTTATTCCATAGCAGGCAATTAATTCTCCACCCCAGACAAGAAAGTGTTTTGATGAAATATAATTGAATGAAATTAGATAACATATTATTAGATAGAATCAGATGGAATGAGATTCATAGACTGTGAAGAAACAGAATGAATTTTACTCCATACCTCTTGTGACAAATACATTCACCTGTATGCATATGCAGTCATGTGGTTCAATGTATTTTTAAGCTGTTATTCACAATAATTAAAATTTAAAATACTTAGGGATGAGAAAGAATGTCACTTTAATTTTCTATCATTGACTCTATGCAGAATAAATAGAGAAAAGACAAACAAAGAAAGCTTATGGTTTTTGAGAAACTCAAAAGCTCAATGGACTGGTGTTCCCAGTGGAAATAGTCAAACAAGCTTGAAGACGAGACAGGTGTCGTTTCAGAGTAAGATTTTTGAATGAGTGATTAAGATGTAGAATGTTAAAGTAATAGCAGTTCAATGTGTGACTGCAGCAGTGAATACCTGAAATAGAGAAAAGTCACTGGAGTGAGAAGATTCAGGATAAGAGAGGCTTGGGATTGGATGGAATATCTAGTGGAAACAGACACATGGACCAATGAAACAGAATAAAGAAACCAGAAATAAAGCCACATATCTGCAACCATCTGATCTTTGACAAAGTTAACAAGAGCAAGCAAAGAGGAAAGGAGCCTCTAATCAATAAACTATCCTGGCATAAATGGCTAGCCATATGAAGAATGAAACTTGAACCCTGCCTTTCACTTGAATCCTACACACAACACACAATCACTAGCTATCCTATAACAAACAACTCTTACATTTTATGGATGGCAACTGACAGAAAATATATATTTTGCATAATAAACCAGTACACCCACATGTATTAACATATAATACTTTCTAAAAAATACTAATATATAATGCAATCTGACATTCACTTCTCTTTTTTTTAACTGCATTGTAGGTTTTGGGGTACATGTGAAGAACATGCAAGATTGTTGCATAGGTATACACATGGCAGAGTGATTTGCTGCCCCCCATCACCTATATCTGGCATTTCTCCCATGCTATCTCTCCCAAACTCCCCATCCCCTGCTGTCCCTCCCCTCTTTCCCCTCAACAGACCCAGCGTGTGATGCTCCCCTCCCTGTGTCCACGTGTTCTCATTGTTCAACACCCACCTATGAGTGAGAGCATACGGTGTTTGATTTTCTGTTCTTGTATCAGTTTGCTGAAAATTATGGTTTCCAGCTTCATCCATTTCCCTACACAGGACATGAACTCATCGATTTTTATGACTGCATAGTGTTTCATGGTGTATATGTGCCACATTATCCCCATCCAGTCTATCATCGATGGGCATTTGGGTTGGATCCAGGTCTTTGCTATTGTAAACAGTGCTGCAATGAACATTCGTATGCATGTGTCCTTATAGTAGAACGATTTATAATCCTTCGGATATATACCCAGTAATGGAATTGCTGTGTCAAATGGAATTTCTATTTCTAGGTCCTTGAGGAGTCGCCACACTGTCTTCCACAATGGTTGAACTAATTTGCACTCCCACCAACAGTGTAAACATGTTTCTATTTCTCCACATCCTCTCCAGCATCTGTTGTCTGCTGATTTTTTGATCACCATTCTAACCGGCATGAGATTGTATCTCAATGTAGTTTTAATTTGCATTTCTCTAATAACCAGTGATGATGAGAATTTTTGCATATGTTTGTTGGCCTCATGTATGTCTTCTTTTGTAAAGTGTCTGTTCATATCCTTCACCCACTTTTGAATGGGATTGTTTGTTTTTTTCTTGTAGATCTGTTTTAGTTCTTTGTAAGTTCTGGATATCGGCCCTTTGTCAGATGGGTAGACTGCAAAAATTTTTTCCCATTCTGTTGGTTGCCGATTCACTCTAATGACTGTTTCTTTTGCTGTGCAGAAGCTGTAGAGTTTGATTAGGTACCGTTTGTCTATTTTGGCTTTTGTTGCCAATGCTTTTGGTGTTTTGGTCATGAAGTCCTTCCCTACGCCTATGTCCTGAATGGTTTTGCCTAGATTTTCTTCTATGGTTTTTATGGTGTCAGGTCTTATGTTTAAGTCTTTAATCCATCTGGAGTTAATTTTAGTGTAAGGCATCAAGAATGGGTCCAGTTCTGCTTTCTGCACATGGCTAGCCAGTTTTCCCAACACCATTTATTAAACAGGGAATCCTTTCCCCATTGCTTGTTTTTTTCAGGTTTGTCAAAGATCGGACAGTTGTAGATATGTTGTGTTGCCTCCGAGACCTCTGTTCTGTTCCATTGGTCTATATCTCTCTTTTGGTACCAGTACCATGCTGTTTTGATTACTGTAGCCTTGTAGTATAGTTTGAAGTCCAGTAGTGTGATGCCTCCTGCTTTGTTCTTTTTGATTAGATTTGACTTTGCTATGTGGGCTCTCTTTTGGTTCCATTGAAGTTTAAGCTGGTTTTTTCCAGTTTTGTGAAGAAGGCACTGGTAGCTTGATGGGAATAGCGTTTAATCTGTAAATTACTTTGGGCAGTATGGCCATTTTCATGATATTGATTCTTCCTAACCATGAACATGGAATGTTTCTCCATCTGTTTGTGTCCTCTCTTATTTCATTGAGCAGTGGCTTGTAGTTCTCCTTGAAGAGGTCCTTTATGTTCCTTGTTAGTTGTATTCCTAGGTATTTTATTTTCTTTGTGGCAATTGTGAATGGCAGTTCGTTCTTGATGTGGCTCTCTTTAAGTCTGTTATTGGTGTCTAGGAATGCTTGTGATTTTTGCACATTGATTTTGTATTCTGAGACTTTGCTGAAGTTGCTTATCAGTTTCAGGGTATTTTGGGCTGAGTCAATGGGGCCTTCTAGATATACAATCACATCATCTGCAAATAGAGACAATTTGACTTCCTCCTTTCCTATTTGAATACCCTTTATTTCTTTTTCTTGACTGATTGCTCTGGCTAGGACTTCCAGTACTATATTGAATAGGAGTGGTGAGAGTGGGTATCCTTGTCTAGTGCCAGATTTCAAAGGGAATGCTTCCAGTTTTTGCCCATTCAGTATGATATTTGCTGTTGGTTTGTCATAAACGGATTTTATTATTTTGAGATACGTTCCATCAGTACCTAGTTTATTGAGGGTTTTTAGCATAAAGGGCTGCTGAATTTTGTCAAAGCCTTTCTCTGCATCAATTGAGATAATCATGTGGTTTTTGTCTTTGGTTCTGTTTATGTGGTGAATTACGTTTATAGACTTGTGTATGTTGAACCAGCATTGCATCCCTGGGATGAAGCCTACTTGATCATGGTGGATATGCTTTTTGATGTGCTGTTGCAATCGGCTTGCCAGTATTTTATTGAATATTTTTGCATCTATGTTAATCATGGATATTGGCCTGAAGTTTTCTTTTCTTGTTGAGTCTCTGCCGGGTTTTGATATCAGGATGATGTTTGTCTCATAAAATGATTTGGGAAGCATTCCCTCTTTTTGGATTATTTGGAATAGTTTCAGAAGGAATGGTACCAGCTCCTCTTTGTATTCTGGTAGAATTCGACTGTAAGCCCGTCTGGACCTGGGCTTTTTTGGGTGGTAAGCTCTTAATTGCTGCCTCAACTTCAGACCTTGTAATGGGTCCGTTCAGGGTTTCAGCTTCTTCCTGGTTTATGCTTGGGAGGAGGCAAGTGTCCAGGAATTTATCCATTTCTTCCAGGTTTACTAGCTTATGTGCATAGAGTTGTTTGTAATAATCTCTGATGATGGTTTGAATTTCTGTGGAATCTGTGGTGATATCCCCTTTATCGTTTTTTATTGCATCAATTTGGTTATTCTCTCTTTTCTTTTTTATTAATCTGGCTAGTGGTCTGTCTATTTTGTTGATCTTTTCAAAAAACCAACTCCTGGATTTATTGATTTTTTGAAGGGTTTTTTGTGTCTCTATCTCCTTCAGTTCTGCTCTGATCTTAGCTATTTCTTGTCTTCTGCTAGACTTTGAGTTTTTTTTTTATCTTGCTCCTCTAGCTCTTTCAATTTTGACAATAGGGTGTCAATTTTTGATCTCTCCTTGCTTCTCATGTGGGCACTTATTGCTATATATTTTCCTCTAGAGGCTGCTTTAAATGTGTCCCAGAGATTCTGGTATGTTGTGTCTTCGTTCTCATTGGTTTCGAAGAATATCTTTATTTCTGCCTTCATTTCATTGTTTATCCAGTCAACATTCAAGAGCCAGTTGTTCAGTTTCCATGAAGTTGTGCGGTTCTGAGTTAGTTTCTGCATTCTGACTTCTAACTCAATTGCACTGTGGTCTGAGAGACTGTTATGATTTCCACTCTTTTGCATTTGCTGAGGAGTGATTTACTCCCAATTATGTGGTCAATTTTAGAGTAGGTGTGATGTGGTGCTGAGAAGAATGTATATTCTGTGGATTTGGGGTGGAGAGTTCTGTAAATGTCTATTAGGTTTGCTTGATCCAGGTCTGAGTTCAGGTCCTGGATATTCTTGTTAATTTTCTGTTTGATTGATCTGTCTAATATTGACAATGGGGTGTTAAAGTCTCCCACTATTATTGTGTGGGAGTCTAAGTCTCTTTGTAAGTCATTAAGAATTTGCCTTATGTATCTGGGTGCTCCTGTATTGGGTGCGTATATATTTAGGATCGTTAGCTCTTCTTGTTGCATTGATCCTTTTACCATCATGTAATGTCCTTCTTTGTCTCTATTGACCTTTGTTGCTTTAAAGTCTATTTTATCAGAGATGAGAATTGCAACTCCTGCTTTTTTTGCTCTCCATTTGCTTGGTAAATCTTCCCTCCCTTTATTTTGAGCCTTTGTGTATCTTTGCATAAGAGATGGGTTTCCTGGATACAGCACACTGATGGGTTTTGTCTTTTTATCCAATTTGCCAGTCTGTGTCTTTTGATTGGGGCATTTAGTCCATTTACATTTAGGGATAATATTGTTATGTGTAAATTTGATACTGCCATTTTGATGCTAGTTGGCTGTTTTGTTCATTAGTTGATGCAGATTCTTGATTATGTGATGCTCTTTACCATTTGGTATGTTTTTAGAGTGGCTGGTACTGTTTGTTCTTTTGTATGTGTAGAGCCTCTTTCAGGAGCTCTTGTAAAGCAGGTCTGGTGGTGATGAAATCTCTGAGTACTTTCTTGTTCACAAAGGATTTTATTTTTCCTTCACTTATGAAGCTTAGTTTGACTGGATAGGAGATTCTGGGTTGAAAGTTCTTTTCTTTAAGGATGTTGAATATTGGCCCCCACTCTCTTCTGGCTTATAAGGTTTCTGCTGAGAGATCTGCTGTGAGTCTGGTGGGCTTCCCTTTGTGGGTAACCCGACCTTTCTCTCTGGCTGCCCTTAGCATTTTCTCCTTCATTTCAACCCTGGTGAATCTGATGATTATGAGCCTTGGGGTTGCTCTTCTTGAGGAATATCTTTGTGGTGCTCTCTCTATTTCCTGGACTTGAATATTGGCCTGCCTTGCTAGGTTGGGGAAGTTTTCCTGGATAATATCCTGAAGAGTATTTTCCAGCTTGGATTCATTCTCTTCATCACATTCAGGTACACCTATCAGACTTAGATTAGGTCTTTTCACATAGTCCCACATTTCTTGGAGGCTTTGTTCATTCCTTTTTACACTTTTTTCTCTATTCTTGCCTTCCCATTTTATTTCATTGAGTTGCTCTTCAACCTCTGATATCCTTTCTTCTGCTTGGTCAATTTGGCTGTTGAAACTTGTGCATGCTTTGTGAAGTTCTCGTGTTGTGTTTTTCAGCTCCATCAATTCACTTATATTCCTTTCTATGTTGCCCATTCTCATTAGCATTTCGTCATGTCTTTTTTCAATGTTCTTAGTTTCTTTGCATTGGGTTAGAACATGTTCTTTTAGCTCACTGTAGTTTCTTATTACCCACCTTCTGAAGTCTGATTCTGTCATTTCATCACACTCCTTCTCCATCCAGCCTTGTTCCCTTGCTCGTGAGGGGTTGTGATCCCTTTTAGGAGGAGAGGTTTTTTGGTTTCAGGTGTTTTCATCCTTTTTGCACTGGTTTCTTCCCATCTTTGTGGGTTTATCCACCTGTTGTCTTTGTAGTTACTGACTTTCAGATTGGGTCTCTGAGTGAACTTCCAGTTTGTTGGATGCTGAAGTTACTTCTTTTTCTTAGCTTTCCTTCTAACAGTCTGGCCCCTCTGCTGTAGGACTGCTGAGGTCCACTCCAGACCCTGCTTGCCGGGGGATCACCTGCAGCAGCTACAGAACAGTAAGCGTTGCTACCAGTTTCCTCTTCTGCTATCTTTGTCCCAGAAGGATGTCTGCCAAATGTCAGTCTGTTCTCTCCTTTATGAGGCGACTCTTTGGATATACGGGGGTCAGAGAGATGCTTGAGGAGACTGTCTGTCCTTTATTGGAGCTCAAGTCCTGAGCTGTGACCTCCATTGTTCATTCAGAGTTGCTGGGCAGGTAAATTTAGGTCTGCTGCAGCAGAACTCATAAACTCCCTTTTTTTTTCCCCCCCCCAGGTGCTCTGTCCCAGGTAATTAGGGCTTTATTTATGAGTTTCCATTGTGCTACTGCCTTTTTTTTTTTTCTTTCAGGGCTGCCCTGCCCAGCGAGGAGGCAGCCTAGTCACTGTCTTCCTGCAGAGGCTTTGCTGAGCTGCTGTGGGTTCCGCCCAGCTGCCGTGTGATCTTCCCTGCAGTCCTGTTTATATGGGTGTAGTTAGAACTGCCTTGGCAATGGTGGCCTGCCTCTGTTATGGCAGACTCTCTCAGTCGTCGCAGGTTGCCTCGGCAATGGCAGGTTGCCTCAGCAACAGCGGGCTGCCTCAGCGATGGTCAGACTAACTCCATAGTGGTGGAATGTCTCAGTAATGGCGCACACCCCTCCCCCACAGAGCTGGACTGTCCCGGGTTCAGCTGTGCTTGCTGTGAAACTCTCAACCCAGAGCGTTTTCAATTACTCCTTTTTATTTTTTGTGGGGTGGGTGGTGGGACCAGCCGAGCATGATCACCTGGCTCCCTGACTCAGAGTCTTTTGTTGTTGTTGTTGTTGAACGATCGACTCTCTCCCTGTTGAAAAGGCACCAGGATCTCCTGTGCTGTGACTCACTGAGCTGGCTGAAACAGTGGCACTGAGATTCCTGGTGGGTTTCTTTGCCTAGGAATCTCCTGGCCTGGCTCGCTATTTCAGATGAATGGGTGACTCTGCTGTCTCAGGGATCCAATCACCAGCTAAGAGGGCACCCGGACCAGTGTCTTTTGTATGGAGAACCACCATGCCAGGGCATGGGCAAAGCAGCCACGCAGGCCAAAACAGCCACACCAGCTGAAACAGCCACGCTGGCAATCCATGGGGCTCCTCCACCTGGGAATCTCCTGGTCCGTAGGCAATAAAAATCCATCTGGGAATGCGGCACCCACTCACCCTCTGCACTTTCACTGGGAGCTGTAATCCTGAGCTGTTCCTAGTCTGCCATCTTCCCCAAAAACCTTTTTTTCTAATTCACACACTGATGGACAATAATTGTCCTTGGGGAATTACTTGGAAAAAGTTATATCAAGGCAGTAATACTTCAGTAGAGTGATGTTAAAAAGAAAGCAAACATTGCACAATTTCTTTCGCTTCAAACAGATCTAATAATGATAACACAATAATTGTTTTGCTAGTTATGTTTTGAGTCCCAGGGCAAGATGGCTGAATGGGAACAGCTCTGTTGTGCAGCTCCCAGTGTGATCAATGCAAAAGGTGGGTGATTTCCAACTGACGTATTTGGTCCATCTCATTGGGACTATTTGGACAGTGGGTGCAGCCCAAGGAGGGCGAGCTTAATCAGGTTGGTGCATCGCCTCACTGGGGAAGCACAAGAGGCCAGGGAACTCCCTCTCCTAGCCAAGAGAAGCCATTAGGTACTGTTTCCTGCACTCTGGCCCAAATACTGCACTTTTCCCATCACCTTCACAACCCATAGACCAGGAGATTGCCTCCGGTACCGACATAACCACCAGGGCCCTGGGTTTCCAGCACAAAACTTGATGGCCATTTGGGCAGAAACCACGCTAGCCATAGCAGTTTTTTTCATGCCCCTGGAAATGAAGAGGCACCTGGAACACCAGAGAGACAGAACCATTCACTCCCCTGGAAAACGGGCTGAAGCCATGGAGCCAAGTGATCTTGCTCAGCGAGTGCTAACCCAATGATCCAAGCAAGATAAGATTAATGGGCTTCAAATTCTCACAGCCACCACAGCAGTCTGAGCTCAACCTGGCTCCTTGGAGCTCAGTGAAGGGAGGTGCATCCACCACCACTGAGGCTTGAATAGGCAGTTTCAACCCCAGAGTGTAAGCAAAGCTGCAGGGAAATCTAAACTGGCAGAGCCCAACACAGCTCCACAGCTGCAGGCACTCATAATCTCACTAGATGCCCTCACTGGGCAAGACATCTCTGTAAAAAGGCAGGAACCCATCAAGGACTTATAAATAAAGCCCCCACCTTCCTGGAACAGATCACCTGAGAAAAGGGGCAATAGAGTGTACAACTTCAGCAGACCTAAATGTCCCTTCCTGACAGCTCTGAAGAGAGTATCAGATTTCCCAATGCAGTGTTCAAGCTCTGATAAGGAACAGAACGCCTCCTCAAGTGGCTCCCTGACACCCATGTATCCTGACTGGCACACACTTTTCTTTAGGGGCTGACAGACAACTCATACAGGAGAGCTCTGACTGGTATCTGGTGGGTACCCTTCTGGGATGAAGTTACCAGAAGAAGGAACAGGCAGCAGTCGTGGCTGTTCTAAAGCCTCCGCTGGTGATTACCAGGCAAGCAGAGTCTGGAGTGGACCTCCAGCAAACTCCAGCAGACCTGCAGCAGAGCAGCCTGAGTGTTAGAAGGAAAACAAACAAAAAGAAATAGTTTCAACATCAACACAAAAGATGTCCACTCTGAGACACCAACCAAAGGAAGATAAATCCACAAAAATGGGAAGAAACCAGTGGAAAAGGTCTGAAAACTCCAAAAGCCAGAATACCTCTTCTTTAAGGGATCACAGCACCTCATTAACAAGAGAACAAAACTGGATGGAGAATGAGTTTGACAAATTGACAAAAGCAGGCTTCAGAAGACGGGTAACCACAAACTCCTCAAGCTAAGAGAGCATGTTCTAACCCAATGCAAGGAACCTGAGAACACTGAAAAAAGGGTAGATGAAATACTAACTAGAATAACTGGTTTAGAGAAGAACAGATACAATCTCATGGAGCTGAAACACACAGCACGAGAACTTCATGAAGCATACACAAGTTTCAATAGCCAAATTGGTCAAGTGAAAGAAAGGATATCAGAGATTGAAGATCAACTCAATGAAATAAAGTTAGAGACAAGATTAGAGAAAATAGAGTAAAAAGAAATGAACAAAGTCTCCAAGACAGATGGGATTATGTGAAAAGACTAAATCTATGTTTGATTGCTATACCTGAAAGTGAATGGGAGAATGAAACCAAGTTGGAAAACACTTTTCAAGTTATTATCCAGGAGAACTTCCCCAACTTAGCCAATCAGGCCAACATTCAAATTCAGGAAACACATAGAACACCCCAAAGATACTCCTCAAGAAGAACAACCCCAAGACAAATAATCATCAGATTCATCAAGGTTGAAATGAAGGACAATATGCTAAGGGCAGCCAGAGAGAAAGGTCAAGTTGCACACAAGGGAAACCCATCAGACTAAGACTGCATCTCTTGGCAGAAACCCCACAAGCCAGAAGAGAGTGGGGGCCAATATTCAACATTCTTAAAGAAAAGAATTTTCAACCCAGAATTTCATGTCCAGCCAGACTAAGCTTCATAAGCAAAGGAGAAAAAAAAATCTTTACATACAGGCAAAAGCTGAGATATTATGTCACTACCAGTCCTGCCTTACAAGACCTCCCGAAGGAAGCACTACATATGGAAAAAACAAATGGTACCAGCCACTACAAAAATATACCAAATTGTAAAGACCGTCAATGCTAGGAAGAAACTGCAACACCTAACAGGCAAAATAACCAATTAGCATCATAATGGCAGGATCAAATTCATACATAACAATATTAATCCTAAATGTAAATAGGCTAAATGCCCCAATTAAGACACACAGACTGGCAAATTGGATAAAGAGTCATGACCCATTGGTGTGCTATATTCAGGAGACCCATCTTACATGCAAAGACACACATGGGCTTAAAATAAAAAGCTGGAGGAGTATTTACCAATAAAATGGAAAGGAAAAAAAGAAAAGAAAAGCAACAGGAGTTGCAATTCTAGTCTCTGATAAATCAGACTTTAAACCATCAAAGATCAAAAGAGACAAAGAAGGCCATTATATAACGGTAAAGGGATCAATGCAACAAGAAAAGTTAATTATCCTAAATAAATATGCACCCAACATAGGAGAATGCAGATTCATAAAACAAGTTCTTAGAGACCTCCAAAGAGACGTAGACTAACACACAACAATAGTGGGAGACTTTAACACCCCACTGTCAATATTAGACAAATCAACAAAACAGAAATCTTAAAAGGATATATAAGACTGGAACTCAGCTCTGGACCAAGTGGACCTAAGAGACATCTACAGAACTCTCCTCCCCAAAACCACAGAATATATACTCTTCTCAGCACCACATCACACTTATTCTAAAATTAGCCACATAACTAAAAGTAATATACTCCTCAGTAAATGCAAAAGAACAGAAATCATAACAAACAGTCTCAAAGACCACCATGAATCAAATTAGAACTCAGGATTAAGAAACTCACTCAAAAACGCACAACTACATGGAAATTGAACAACCTGCTCCTGAATGACTACTGGATAAATAATAAAATGAAGGCAGAAATAAAGATGTTCTTTTAAACCAATGAGAATGAAGACACAATGTACCAGAATCTCTGGGACACATTTAAAGCAGTGTCTACAGGGAATTTGACAGCACTAAATGCCCACAAGAGAAAGCAGAAAAGATCTAAAGTCAATACCCTAACATAAAAATTAAAAGAGCTAGAGAAACAAGAACAAACAAATTCAAAAGCAAGCAGAAGACAAGAAATAGCTAAGATCAGAGCAGAACAAAATGAGATAAAGGAAAAAAAAAACTCTTCAAAAAAAATCAATGAATCTAGAAGCTGGTTTTTTGAAAAGATCAACAAAATGGACAGACCACTAGCCAGACTAATCAAGAAGAAGTGAGAGAAGAATCAAATAGATGCAATAAAAAATGATAAAGGTGATATCACCAGTGATCCCATAGAAATACAACTACCATGAGAGAATACCATAAACACCTCTACACAAATAAAACAAAACCTAGAAGAAATGGATAAATTCCTGGACACTTACACCCTTCCTAGGCTAAAGCTGGAAGAAGTCGACTACCTTCTTCCAGCTTTAGCTGGAAAAGACCCATAACAAGGTCTGAAATTGAGGGAGCAATTAATAGCCAACCAACCAAAAAAACTCCAGAACAGGATGGGTTCAGAGCCAAATTCTCCCAGAGGTACAAATAGGAGCTGGTACCATTCCTTCTGAAACTATTACAAACAATAGAAAAACAAGGAATCCTCCACAGGTCATTTTATGAGGTAAGCATTATCCTGATACCAAAACCTGGCAAAGACACAACAAAAAGAGAAAATTTCAGGCCAGTATCCCTGAGGAACATTGATGCAATAATTCTCAATAAGATATAGGAAAACTGAATCCAACAGCATATCAAGAAGCTTCCCCATCATGATCAAGTCAGCTTCATCCCTGGGATGCAAGGCTGGTTCAACATATGCAAATCAATAAACATAATCCATCACATAAACAGAAACAAAGACAAAAATCACAGGATTATCTCAATAGATGCAGAGAAGGCCTTCAACAAAATTCAACAATCCTTCATGCTAAAAACTCTCAATAAACTAGGTATTGATGGAATGTATCTCAAAATAATAAGAGCTATTTATGACAACCTCACAGGCAATATCATGCTGAATGGGCAAGACATGGAAGCATTCCCTTAGAAAACCAGCATAAGGATGTCCTCACTCATCACTTCAATTCAACATAGTAATGGAAGTTCTGCCCAGGGGAATCAGGCAAGAGAAAAAAATAAAGAGTATTCGAATAGGTAAAGAGAAAGTCAAATTGTCTCTATCTGCAGATGGCAAGATTGTAGATTTAGAAGACCCCATCATCTCACCCCAAAATCTCTGTAAGCTGATAAGAAAATTCAGCAAAGTCTCAGGATACAAAAATCAGTGTTCAAAAATTACAAGTATTTCTATGTACTAACAACAGACAAATAAAGAGCCAAATCATGAGTGAAATCCCATTCACAATTGCTACAAGGAGAATTAAATACCTAGGAATACAACTTACAAGGGCTGTGAAGGACTTCTTCAAGGAGAACTACAAACCACTATTCAAGGAAATAAGAGAGGACACTAACAAATGGAAAAACATTTCATGCTCATGGATAGAAAGAACCAATATCATGAAAACGGCCATACTGCCTAGAGTAATCTGTAGATTCAATGCTATCCCCATCAAGCTACCGTTGACTTTCTTCACAGAATCGGGAAAAAACACCTTAAATTTCATATGGAACAAAAAAACAGCCTGCATAGCCAAGACAATTCTAAGAAAGAAAAAAAAACACCAAAGCTCAAGGCATCACACTACCTGACTTCAAACTCTACTACCAGGTTACAGTAACCAAAACAGCATGGTACAGGTAGAAAAACAGATATATAGACCAATGGAACAGAACAGAGGCCTCAGAAATAACACCACACACCTAAAACCCTCTGATCTTTGACAAGCCTGACAAAAACAAGAAATGGAAAAAGGATTCCTTATTTAATAAATGGTGTTGGGAAAACTGGCTAGCCATTTGCAGAAAGCTGAAACTGGATCCCTTCCTTACACCTTATACAAAAATTAACTCAAGATCACTTAAAGATTGAAACATAAGACCTAAAACAATTAAAACCCTAGAAGAAAATCTAGGCAATACCATTCAGGACATAGGCATGGGCAAAGACATCATGACTAAAAGACTAAAAGCAATGACAACAAAAGATAATATAGACAAATTGAATCTAATTAAATGAAAGAGCTAATGCACAGCAAAGGAAACTATCATCAGAGTGAACAGGCAACCTACAGAATGGGAGAAAAATTTTGCAATCGACCCATCTGACAAAGGGCTAATAACCAGAATCTACAAAGAACTTAAGCAAATGTACAAGGAGAAAAAAAAAAAAAAAAAAAAAAAAAAAAAAAACATCAAAAAGTGGGTGAAGGATATGAACAGACACTTCTCAGAGGAGACATTTATGCAGCCAACAAACATATTTTAAAAAGCTCATCATCACTGGTCATTGGAGAAATGCAAATCAAAACCACAGTGAGATACCATCTCACACCGGTTAGAATGGCACTCATTAAAAAATCAGGAAACAGATTCTGGAGAGGATGTGAAGAAATAGGAACGCTTTTACACTGATGGTGGGAGTATAAATTAGTTCAATCATTGTGGAAGACAGTGTGGCAATTTCTTAAGGATCTAGAACTAGAAATACCATTTGAACCAGCAATCCTATTACTGGGTATACACCCAAAGGATTATAAATCATTCTACTACAAAGACACATGCACATGTAAGTTTATTGCAGCACTGTTAACAACAGCAAAGACTTGGAACCAACCCAAATGCCCATCAATCATAGAATGGATAAAGGAAATGTGGCACATATACACCATGGAATACTGTGCAGCCATAAAAAGGGTGAGTTTATGTTCTTTGCAGGTACATGGATAAAGCTAGAAACAAAACACCACAAGTTCTCACTCATAAGTGGGAGTTGAATGATGAGAACGCATGGACACAGGCAGAGGAATATCACACACCAGGGCCTGTAGGGGGGTTGGCGGGGTAGGGGAGGGAAAGCATTAGGAAAAATACCTTATGTAAATGGATTGACGGTGCAGCAAACCACTATGGCATGAGTATAGCTATGTAAAAACCTGCATGCTCTGTACATGTACCCCAGAACTTAAAGTATAATAAAAAGGGGGGAACTTTCTAAAAAAGGTATACATAAAGTCTTTCAAAAAATCTACTACCTTGAGATAATCACAAACACAAAGAAATAAAATATAAAGACTGAGAAACTGCATGCGCCATCTGACTATTATCCCTCTCCCACGACTACGTTTTTCTTTCCTGTCATTTTTGAAACATAGATCCAAATCTTAATCCAAGTCTCATTTTTCTCACCCTTCAGAAACATTTACTCAGTTAAGTCAACTGTGAGAAATAATACACAGGATAAGATATGTACAAACTTCCAAGCACAAAATAATAGAACAATTGCAGTATTTCAACTGAAAAAAAAAAAATAGAAACAAAGAACCCACAAAATATAGCCCTGTGAGCCAGACAAGTGATACTTTAGATAATTTGGTACATTACTAGCCATAGTATAGTATTTCCGTGCATGTGTGTGTCCATGCAGTATTTAGCATCCCTTATTTAAATAATCATTTTTAAATTTAATATCATTTTTCTTTCCAAATTCTCTCTTGATCATGTTAGAATTCAATTTAAAAATGTTTATTTCACACATAATGTAGTCCTTTGAAATAAAATGGAAAATACAAAAGATGGCTTATTAAATAAAATAGAAAATACAACAGATGACCCATTAAAATTACTTGGGATAGAAAATGCTGGTTCTTTTTCTTTAAAATAAAGAGGAAATGGTGTGCCACAGGCCTCAGATTGCTTACCTGAAGTGAGAGGATAATATTTGTTGTATCTGTTTCCTCAGGAAACAACAAATATTGACTGGGTCAATGCATTCCAGAAATGAGACCAAAAAATGCAGAAAAGACTGCCAAATTGGCAAGAACAACTTTCTTATCGTTGTTTGAAGAGGTTCATGCCAGAAGTTATTTTATTTCCAAGTAGCTTTTCGCTTACTGCCAATAGAAATCCTTTGCAATATATAAGAACTAGAGTTTCTTGTCCCTTCTCACCTTTATTTTCTGTCTTTCAACCGGCAAGAGTCACTTCGAACAGCAGATTAATCAGCTGGAAGACAGATTCTGACACAACGGTATGTATCTGGAAATACTAACTGAAGAATTTTTACTTTAAATATTAAATTTTTCTCAGACTTTCCAAGGTAACATTTCATGAGCTTTTTATAGGACATGCATTATCACGAAAAACATAAGCACTTTCTGTAAATTTGTAAGTCATTAAACATATTAAATTTTGAATAATTCTGCTATTCACGTGTCAGAGTAAAGCATTCATTTGGGCATTGGAAACAACCAGCCCATACAAGTAAACAATTGGCTTTTCCCCTTGACGTTCCTTAAAGTTCTTGAAACTTCATAAGGATAGATTATTCTCAGATGTACTCTTAAAAAGGGAAGGGTTCTGCAGTATATTTTTATTATTGGTTTTTCTATTGTTTTTCAAACTTCTCATAAAAATGGATAATGGGAAAAGTAATCCTTAAAAGAAAGAGCCACACCCACATAGAATCAAATATCCAGTGAAATTTTGTTCATAGGATTCTTTCCTATGGACTGAATAGGAAGTGACATTTGCCAGTTGAAAGACTTGCATTGCTCAGACAATACACTCAGCCTACATGGAGAATTGACTGTCCGGAAACCATTTGTACAATGGTGCACGGAGTTACTTTCCCAGAACTCAAGCTATTATGTACTTGACATTTGTTGCAAATTTTCAGCCAATTGAGAATAAAATACCTGGCCATCTCCATGTTCTCTGATTTGGTCTTTGATCCACCATATATGGATTTTTGGAAGCACTTTGAGACCATATATCACAGACTAAATTAATTTAGTAAAATGTTGCTAATACTAGGAGATATATGAGACTCTTTCTTTCATAGACTACATCAGAGTAATTTCTTTCTTACATTTTTGAGATATCCCAAGGAATTAAATTTATAACACATGATCTAGTTAGTATGTTAATATATTAATATTGCAAACTCAAGCCTATAGAAATCTATAAAACAATGTACCTGCTATTTAAAAATACAAAAGGATTCAAATGTAAAAAATTGTACATTTCAAAGTAGTTACCTGTAAATGCAAAAACTGAAGTTAGAAAAGCTTCTGTTGCTCAGAAACATTTCCGAACAACTCTTTGACATTTTATCCAGGATCAGTTTACAAGTCAAAAATAAAAACTAGTTTCATTATTTTGAAGTTAAATTTTATAAGCCTACTGATGTTGCTCCAAGTAATACTGAATACAAAATAATGTTAAGGAATTTTTCTAAAAATGCTACAGTGGTATATCTGTAATACATTATTTCCATGTGTTAAGACATTTTAAATACTACTTTTCAATTTAACAAAATCATACTGATCACCTATTATGCTTAATAGTTACTAATATATAAGAAAAGGTAACATTATTAATTATTAAGGATAAAATCACTGACTTTGATCTTGGGCCTTTGGGGTTTTGTAGCACGTTGACAGTATCATTAATCACGATCACACATTTTTATAGTTTTCTTATCAACCATTACTTCAGATTTCTTTTTACATTAATAATGTTACCTTTTCATAAATATTAATAACTATTAAGCACTGATGAAACACTGTTCTAGTGCTTAAATTTAAATTTAAAATCTAACTTAATTTAAATAGCTGCATATGTCTGATGGCTACCATACTGGACAGCTCAAATTCTGTAATATGAGACTGCATTAAACAGATATGTATAACTGTAGGTCCCTGTGCTCTAGCAATTACACAGTAGGCAAAATCTCTGTAAAATGAGATTGTTTAAATAGTTGTTCCCAACATATGGAGTGACCACTTATTAAAAATATAATACTAAAGTCCTCATCCAAGCCTTTATAAGAGTATCCCTTAATGGGACCTGCGAAGATGCATTCTGCAAAGTATTTAGGAGAATCTTAGCATGCTAAATTTTGAGGAAATAATAAACATTATAGTAACACCTACCATATATAAAAAATCTAGGTTAAGGACAACTACATTCATTGTCCTCAACCTAGTTTTCATTTTAGAACATTCTAAATATCATACAAAATTACAAAGAATTTTTTTAATGCATGAAACACTGATCACCACCTGCGGAGGTCTGTCCTGAGGATGCTGACTTAACTACAGATGAATAAATGCACTCTCACACCTATTTCAGTGATTCAAGTGGGCTAGGGATGGTTATTGGCTGCTTTTAGAGGGTGACTGCAGCCAGTCAACCAAGATCCCTGTCCCATCTTTACATTTATTCAGTAAAGAGTTTATAACAGAGGTTTTAAGCTAACATGCTTATGGATAATTAACATGGTTAAAAAAGTGGTTTTACAAATGATAGAAGCTTCCGGTTCCAGGGCCCAGAGTAAACACTACCAATGGGTAATTCCCCTTGGATTTTCCCTGAAAGGACCATCCAGCACAAAGTTTACATGAGTAAACAGATTAGACACAAAGAGATGTGGGGTAAACAGACTTAACTGGGAAGGCCTTGTATTGTCTCTATATTTTCCCTAATCTAATGTAAGTGAGCTGGCTGCCTTCAGCCTGTTCCAATAAAAACCTTTAGACCTTCCAAAAGGTTTAAGACTATAATCTATAACTTTCCCTAATAGTTCCCTAATGTTTTCCCAGCCACCACAAGTGAATCTCAACAAATGCAGAGTTTTAAAGCAATAGAATGATACTCAATTTCGAAGGAGGGCTAGATTAATTCCACTGTCAGAAAGAAGAGATTAATTCCAGAGTAGCTTCTCCCAAAGTACCATAAAATCTATTAGATCAAATGGGAACACATGAAAGGTGATTTTTTAGAAGACTGCAACTTCCACAAAGCAGGCAGCTTACAATTATATCATTCTGAAACATGAAACATAAAATAATGCCTCTCTCTTCTACTTTTAAAAACTTTCATAAAAGCAGGACATTCTGAGATGACTGAAGTATTCTGACTTTGGCCGTGTTACTGCATGCATTATGGGTGGACATAAGTTTTGATAAGTCAGTAAAGCATACTGACATACATTAAAGATCATGTCTTAATGAAATCATTATAAAGCTGATTTTCAATATTTTCATGTCTGCAGAATACAAAAAGAAACCATTTATTATTTTAAAGTATCAGGCTGTTGTTACACAAATAATAATTTTCTATAAGATACATTTGAAAAATACAGTATTCCAATAATATAAGCAGTTTAAATAGAAATGATCCTTTTCCCAAACAATACGATTCATGATGATGAATAATTACTGAACATTGGAAATGTGAACAGTAACATGTCCTTTGCATATATATATTTGTAGATGGGGTAAATAGTTACATTCAGCCTGTCACCTTTTAAGTGTTTTCTCTGTTTGGGGTAATTTTCCAAATGTATTACATACATTATCTCTTTTAATACTCAAAGCAAGCAAATCTGACTATTTTTAATCCCACTGAAAACAAATAAATTTAGATTCAAAGTATGCATGTCTTAGTGGGATTATTTCTACATTGAAAAATATAGAAGATTAAAATTAATTATAGCCCCTTGAGAGGGTAGTGGTTCTTCCTAATATAGTATTTTCAACATTTTCATCATTTTACTTTAGCCAATTGTGGAAAGGGTTTAGCCAGTTATGGAAATCACTGTGACTGAGTTAAGAGATCAGTAAAAAATAGATACTTAGTATAAAGATTTTTCATTACATCATATTTAGAGCAGCCGGGCGTGGTGGCTCACGCCTGTAATCCCAGCACTTTGGGAGGCCGAGGCGGGTGGATCACAAGGTCAAGAGATCGAGACCATCCTGGTCAAAATGGTGAAACCCCGTCTCTACTAAAAATACAAAAAATTAGCTGGGCATGGTGGCACGTGCCTGTAATCTCAGCTACTCAGGAGGCTGAGGCAGGAGAATTGCCTGAACCCAGGAGGTGGAGGTTGCGGTGAGCCGAGATTGCGCCATTGCACTCCAGCCTGGGTAACAAGAGCGAAACTCCGACTCAAAAAAAAAAAAAAAATCAAATCCTAAACTTCCCTGACTAGTCCTTGGATTTGCAGCCCTTGTGTCAGACGCCCTCCATATGCCATGAACTATCACTAGCTTGAGAAGACAAACACAAGTCTGGTCCCACAGAAGCACCTTGCAATTTTTTATTTGTTCACTTCATTGGTGATATGAATAGAAGCTTTACTGGCATGTTAAGGGCAGAGACCAGGTTGGAGAGCAAATGGGAAGTAAGAAGTGGGGTTGGCAAATTTAGAATTCCCCTTCATAGAGCTTTGCTCTGAAGGAAAAAGGTGAGAAGAAAGTAATAACAACGGAGTTCATGGTTGAAACAGAATTTTTATAAACAGGGAAGTAATATCAATTGCATTTATTTCTCAAATGACATCTTTAACCTCTCTGCACAAGTTAGGTGAATGGGGCAAGAGTAGAATCAAGAAGTCAAATCAAGGAGCCATTAGAGTAATTTGGGTAAAAATAAACGACAGATTAGAATGAAAGCAAGAGAGATGATAAGAAGTGGTTAGATTTAGAATTCAGGGAGTGGGACCCAGAGCTGATAGGATAGAGGAAAAAAACAGAGTTGAACATAAGTGATAGTGTTTTTCTGAAGAAAATGTGCATGTTAAATGGCAGATATTATAGTTGCAGAAAGTAAAAGGGAAGACTGACAGAGCCAGGTCTCTGAGAAAATTAATTATAAAGAAGCCTGGGTGGGGTGGCCTACGCATGTAATCCCAGCACTTTGGGAGGCCAAGACTCATGGATCATCTTAGGTAAGGATTTTGGTAACAGCCTAAGCAACATGGTGGAGTCCTACAGCAGAGGGGCCTGATTGTTAGAAGGAAAACTAAGAAACAGAAAGAAATAACTTCATCATCAACTAATAGGACGTCCACTCAGAGACCTCATCTGAAATTCACCAACTACAAAGACCACAGGTAAATAAATCCACAAAGATGGGAAGAAACCAACACAAAAAAGAATGAAAACACCAAAAACCAGAACACCTCTCCTCATCCAAGGGATCACAACTCCTCACCAGCTAGGGAACAAGACTAGATGGAGAATGAGCCTGATGAATTGACAGAAACAGGCTTCAGAAGGTGGGTAATAAGAAACTTCTCTGAGCTAAAAGGACACGTTCTAACCCAATGTAAATAAACTTAGAACCTTGAAAAAAATATTTGATGAAATGCTAATGTGAATAAACAGGTTAGAGAGGGATATAAATGAATGGATGCAGCTGAAAAACACAACAAGAGAACTTCACGAAGCATACACAAGTTTCAATAGCTGAACTGACCAACCAGAAGAAAGGATATCAGAGATTGAAGATCAACTCAATGAAATAAAATGAGAAGGCAAGATTAGAGAGAAAAGAGTAAAAAGAAGCAAACAATGTCTCCAAGAAATATGGGATTCTGTGAAAAGACCTAATCTACATTTGATAGGTGTACCTGAATGTGATGGAGAGAATGAATCCAAGCTGGAAAACACTCTTCAGGATATTATCCAGGAAAACTTCCCCAACCTAGCATGGCAGGCCAGTCTTCAAGTCCAGGAAATAAAGAGAACACCACAGGGATATTCCTCAAGAAGAGCAACCCCAAGGCACATAATCATCAGATTCTCCAGGGTTAAAATGAAGGAAAAAATGCTAAGGGCAGCCAGAGAGAAAGGTCAGGTTACCCACAAAGGGAAGCACATCAGACTCACAGTGGATCTCTCAGCAGAAACCTTACAAGCCAGAAGAGAGTGGGGACCAATATTCAACATCCTTAAAGAAAAGAACTTTCAATCTAGAATTTCATATCCAGCCAAACTAAGCTTCATAAGTGAAGGAGAAAGAAAATACCTTATGAAAAAGCAATTACTCAGAGATTTCATCACCACCAGTCCTGCTTTACAAGAGCTCCTGAAAAAAGCACTAAACATAGAAAGGAACAGTACCAGCCACTCCAAAAACATACTAAATGGTAAACAGCATTGACACAATGAAGAAACTACATCAACTAACAGGCAAAACAGCCAGCTAGCATCAAAATGGCAGGATCAAATTCACACATAACAATATTAACCTTAAATGTAAATGGGCTAAGTGCCCCAATCAAAAGACACAGACTGGCAAATTGGATAAAAAGTCAAAACCCATCAGTGTGTGGTATCCAGAAAATACATCTCACATGCAAGGATACACATAGGCTCAAAATAAAGGGATGGAGGAAGATTTATCAAGCAAATGGAGAGAAAAAAAAAATAGGAGTTGCAATCCTAGTTTCTGATAAAATAGACTTTAAACCAACAAAAATCAAAAGAGACAAAGAAGGACATTACATAATGGTAAAAGGATCAATGCAACAAGAAGAGCTAACGATCCTAAATATATACGTGCCCAATACAGGAGCACCCAGATACATAAAGCAAGTTCTTACTGACTCACAAAGAGACTTAGATTCCCACACAATATTAGTGGGAGACTTTAACATTCCACTGTCAATATTAGACAGATCAACAAGACAGAAAATGAACAAGGATATCCAGGACTTGAACCTAGACCTGGATCAAGTAAACCTAATAGACATTTACAAAACTCTCCACCCCAAATCCACAGAATATACATTCTTCTCAGAACCACATGGAACCTACTCCAAAACTGACCACATAATTGGAAATAAATGACTCCTCAGCAAATGCAAAAGAATAGAAATCATAACAAACAGTCTCTCAGACCACAGTGCCATCAAGTTAGAACTCAGAATTGAGAAACTAACTCAGAACCACACAGCTTCATGGAAACTGAACAACTGGCTCTTGAATGTTGACTGGATAAACAATGAAATGAAGGCAGAAATGAATATGTTCTTTGAAAGCAATGAGAGCAAAGAGACAACATACCAGAATCTCTAGGACACATTTAAAACAGTGTCTAGCAGAAAATATATAGCAATGAATGCCCACATGAGAAGCAAGGAAAGATCTGAAATCCACACCCTATCATCAAAATTGAAAGAGCTAGATGAGCAAGATCAAAAAAACTCAAAACCTAGAAGACGACAAGAAATAACGAAGATCAGACCAAAACTGAAGAAGACAGAGACACAAAAAAACCCTTCAAAAAAAATCAATAAATCCAGGAGCTGGTTTTTTGAAAAAATCAACAAAATAGATCACTAGCCAAATTAATAAAAATGAAAAGAGAATAATCAAATAGATGCAATAAAAAACAATAAAGAGGATATCACCACAGATTCCACAGAAACACAAACTACCATTAGAGATTTCTACACACAACTCTATGCATATAAACCAGTAAATCTGGAAGAAATGGATAAATTCCAGGACACTTGCACCCTCCCAAGCATAAACCAGGAAGAAGTCAAAAACCAGAATAGACCTGTAACAAGGGCTGAAGTTGAGGCAGCAATTAATAGCCTACCAACCAAAAAAAGCCCAGGTCCAGATGGGTTAACAGCAGAATTCTACCAGACATACAAAGAGGAGCTGGTACCACTCCTTCTGGAACTATTCCAAACAATCCAAAAAGAGGGAATCCTTACCAAATCATTTTATGAGACCAACATCATCCTGATACCAAAACCCGGCAGAGACTCAAGAAGAAAAGAAAACTTCAGACCAATATCCATGATGAATATGGATGCAAAAATCTTCAATAAAATACTGGCAAACCAATTGCAACAGCACATCAAAAAGCTTTTCCATGACGATCAAGTAGGCTTCATCCCAGGGATGCAACACTGGTTCAACATATGCAAGTTTATAAACATAGTGCACTACATAAACAGAATCAAAGACAAAAACCATATAATTATCTCAATAGATGCAGAGAAGGTCTTTGACAAAATTCAACAGCCCTTTAAAATCTGAATATACTAGGTATTGATGAAACATATCTCAAAATAATACAAACTGCTTACAACAAACCCACAGCCAATATCATCCTGAAGGGGCAAAAACTGGAAGCATTCCCTTTGAAATCTGGCACTAGACAAGGATGCCCTCTCTTACCACTCTTATTCAATATAGTATGGGAAGTTCTAGCCAGAGCAATCAGGCAAGAAAAAGAAATAAAAGGTATTCAAATAGGAAAGGAGGAAGTCAAATTGTCTCTATATGCAGATGACATGATTTTATATTTAGAAGACCCCATCATCTCAGCCCAAAATCTCAAGATGATAAACAACTTCAGAAAAGTCTCAGGATACAAAATCAATGTGCAAAAATCACAAGCATTTCTATACACCAATAACAGATTAACAGAGAGCCAAATCAAGAACGAACAGCCATTCACAATTGCTACAAAAGAGAATAAAATACCTAGGAATACAACTAACAAAGAATGTAAAGGACCTCTTCAAGGAGAACTACAAACCACTGCTGAACGAAATAAGAGAGGACACAAACAGATGGAGAAAGATTCCATGCTCATGGTTAGGAATAATCAATATTGTGAAAATGGCCATACTGCCCAAAGTAATTTATACATTGAACACTATCCCCATCAAGCTACCTATGACCTTCTTCACGGAACTGTAAGACAAGACCTTAAACTTCATATGGAACCAAAAGAGAGCCCACATAGCCAAGTCAATTCTAAACAAAAAGAACAAAGCTGGAGGCATCACACTACCTGACTTCAAACTATACTACAAGGCTACAGTAATCGAAACAGCATGGTGCTGGTACCAAAACAGAGATATAGACAAATGGAACAGAACAGAGGCCTCAGAGGCAACACCACACATCTAGAACCATCTGATCTTTGATAAACATCATAAAAACAAGCAATGGGGAAAGGATTTGCTATTCAATAAATGGTGTTGGGAAAACTGGCTAGCCATGTGCAGAAAGCAGAAACTGGACCCATTCCTGTCACCTTACACTAAAATTAACTCCAGATGGATTAAAGACTTAAAACATAAGACCTAACACCATAAAAACCCTAGGCAAAACCATTCCGGACATAGGCATAGGCAAGGAATTCATGACTAAAACACAAAAAGCATTGGCAACAAAAGCCAAAATAGACAAATGGGATCTAATTAAACTCCTGAGCTTCTGCACAGCAAAAGAAACAATCGCTAGAGTGAACCAGCAACCAATAGAATGGGAAAAATTTTGGAATCTACCCATCTGACTAAGGGCTAATATCCAGAATCTACAAAGAACTAAAACAGATTTACAAGAAAAAAAACAAACAAGTGCACTCAAAAGTGGGCAAAGGATATGAACAGACACTTTACAAAAGAAGAGATATATGAGGCCAACAAACATATGAAAAAATGCTCATCATCATTGATTATTAGAGAAACGCAATTCAAAACTACATTGAGATACCATCTCATGCCAGTGAGAATGGCGATCATTAAAAAATCTGGAGACAGATGCTGGAGAGGATGAGGAGAAATAGGAACACTTTTACACTGTTGGTGGGAGTGTAAATTAGTTCAACAATTGTGAAAGACAGTGTGGCAATTCCTCAAGGACCTAGAAATAGAAATTCCACTTGACCCATCAATCCCATTATTGGGTATATATGCAAAGGATTATAAATCGTTCTACTATAAGGACATGTGTACACAAATGTTCATTGCAGCACTGTTTACAATAGCAAAGACCTGGAACCAACCCAAATGCCCATCAATGATAGACTGGACAGGGACAAAGTGGCACATATACACCATGGAATACTATGCAGCCATATAAAACGATGAATTCATGTCCTTTGTAGGGACATGGATGAACCTGGAAACCATCATTCTCAGCAAACTGACACAAGAACAGAAAATCAAACATTGCATGTTCTCACTCATAGGTGGGTGTTGAACAATGAGAACACATGGACACAGGGAGGGGAGCATCTACACAGAGGTCTGTGGGGGGGAACTAGAGGAGGGACAGTGGTGGATGGGGAGTTGGAGAAGGATAACATGGGGAGAAATGCCAGATATAGGTGATGGGGAGGAAGGCAGCAAACCACATTGCCATGTATGTACCTATACAACAATCCTGCATGTTCTTCACATGTACCCCAAAACCTAAAATGCGATAAAAAAAAATACATTTAAAAAAAAGATGAGTTTAGTGACATTTTTTACTTTCTGTAAGTATCAGTGCTGACAGTTAAAAGAAGAAAAACAAAAACAAGCCACTAAAACAACAGCAGTTCCAGCATAAGAAAGCATCCTGCTGTAGCTCTTCAAAGTGTATTAATTTATCTAAATGCTTCTGAGATGAAGTCTCTTTCCTGCTATGGTTACAAGGCTGGGTTATAGGGTGGGGAACCCTGGGGTTTCTATCCTGGCCCTGACAACTACTAGTTTCATGACCTTGAACTACCCCTAATCCTCCCAAACCTCAGTTTTCCCATCAACAAATTGTGTATTATGTTAACATTTAAATATGCTTTATAGAATTGGTGACACTTTTGAAAGACATATCACATAAAATCTCTTGATCAGAAAGGTGTATAGTTATAACTGCAGGGTTTCCCTCCCACTAAATCTGTACCCAGATATTTAAAGTTTTTACTCCCACAATATAATCTTTGGAGAAGCAACATAAGCACCATCTGAGAACTTGTGAGAAATTTGCATTTTATACCCTAAGTAACTCTACTGAGCAATTACTATGGAAATTATTAACATAATGCTAACAAGGAAATATGGAAATGTTATCAATTTCTTTTTAGAAGGTCAGTTTTACCTATCTCTACACAACATTAAATGTTCTAAATTCTATGAAACACTAAATATTTTACTACAAAATAGAGCAAACTGTTGTAGATAAGAGAGGATGGTTCTACAATTTGAAGTTAAAATAGTCCAAAGTATTTTAATTATTTTTTAGTGCAATTCTCAATTGCTATTAATGACATGGGTAAGAGCCTGAACTTGATCCCATGGGTATTAGGTAATAGCTGATGATATTTAATCAAGAAAAGATGTATTAAAATATTATTTAGGGGAAATATATATAAACAAAATATGTAGGCTATATTTAAGTAGAAGAATAAAATAGTATAATGATAGAAAAGCAATTTAAATTAAGATTTAAATTGTAGATGCTGAATGATAATTTTTATTCATTCAGATACCAATTTAGTGAGTATTGAATTGTCTATTCTGTGTCAAATATTATTTTGGGCCGTGCATTTTATAAACTAATGCTGTATATAAATATCCACTCTGTACCAGGACAGAATACACATATATTTAGAGGGGTAAGAATTTTACAGATAATCTCTTCTTTTCTTTTTCTGTGTAGGTTTGACTGGAAGATACAACTTCTACATGCATATTCTCATCCTTCATACTATATCACACTATCACCACTTTTTGAAGAATTTTCAAGATCAATGCAAATGAAAAGAAAGTATAATTTACTGTATACTCTTTGTTTCAGGATAATTGCCTTTTACATTATCATTTGATGATATAATTGAAATTTTAACTATTAAGCTGTTTTCAGTGCTGTTTCTGAGTAATAGAAATCATTTCTTTGAAAGAAATAAATTTCAAGCACATTCTTACGTGTATGTTCCTTATTTCTCTTTATTAATAGGCATAATGATTCCTTTCATCATCTTCTTTCCCATTTTGACTAGCACAGACTGAAGCACACAATATCAGAGTTCTTTATTTATCATTCAGTCTGTCATATTTTATACCTTACAAACACATGATCCTCAAACTCACCTAGATTATTAAAGATCTTTATGCCGCATAGCCTAGTCAATTCTAAGCAAAAAGAACCAAGCGGGGGGCATCACACTACCAGACTTCAAACTATACTACAAGGCTACAGTAATCAAAACAGCATGGTACTGGTACCAAAACAGAGATATAGACCAATGGAACAGAACAGAGGTCTCGGAGGCAACACAACATATCTACAACCATCTGATCTTTGACAAACCAGACAAAAACAAGCAATGGGGAAAGGATTCCCTGTTCAATAAATGGTGTTGGGAAAGCTGGCTAGCCATGTGCAGAAAGCAGAAACTGGGCCCCTTCCTGACACCTTACACTAAAATTAACTCCAGATGGATTAAAGACTTAAACATAAGACCTAACACCATAAAAACCCTAGAAGAAAATCTAGGCAAAACCATTCAGGACGTAGGCGTAGGCAAGGACTTCATGACCAAAACACCAAAAGCATTGACAACAAAAGCCAAAATAGACAAATGGGACCTAATCAAACTCCACAGTTTCTGCACAGCAAAAGAAACAATCATTAGAGTGAATCGGCAACCAACAGATTGGGAAAAAATTTTTGCAATCTACCCATCTGACAAAGGGCTGATATCCAGAATCTACAAAGAACTAAAACAGATTTACAAGAAAAAAACAAGCCCATTCAAAAGTGGGCAAAGGACATGAACAGACACTTTACAAAAAAAGACATACGTGAGGCCAACAAACATATGAAAAAATGCTCATCATCACTGGTCATCAGAGAAACGCAAATCAAAACTACATTGAGATACCATCTCACGCCGGTAAGAATGGCGAACATTAAAAAACCTGGAGACGACAGATGCTGGAGAGGATGTGGAGAAATAGGAACACTTTTGCACTGTTGGTGGGAGTGTAAATTAGTTCAACCATTGTGGAAGACAGTGTGGCGATTCCTCAAGGACATAGAAATAGAAATTCCATTTGACCCAGCAATCCCATTACTGGGTATATATCCAAAGGATTACAAATCGTTCTACTATAAGGACACGTGTACACGAATGTTCATTGCAGCACTGTTTACAATAGCAAAGACCTGGAACCAACCCAAATGCCCATCGACGATAGACTGGATAGGGAAAATGTGGCACATATACACCATGGAATATTATGCAGCCATCAAAAACGATGAGTTCGTGTCCTTTGTAGGGACATGGATGAACCTGGAAACCATCATTCTCAGCAAACTGACAGAAGAGCAGAAGATCAAACACCGCATGTTCTCACTGATAGGCGGGTGTTGAACAATGAGAACACATGGACACAGGGAGGGGAGCACTACACACTGGGGTCAGTTGGGGGGAAATAGGGGAGGGACTGTGGGGGGTGGGGAGCTGGGGAGAGATAGCAAGAGGAGAAATGCCAGATGTAGGTGATGGGGAGGAAGGCAGCAAATCACACTGCCACATGTGTTCCTATGCAACAATTTTGCATATTCTTCACATGTACCCCAAAACCTAAAATGCAATAAAATAAATGGGGAAAAAAAAAAGATCTTTATGCCAAGATTTCATTTGCCTGTGATTTCCTTTGACACACCACAGTTGCTAAGCCTCGAAAATACTCACATTTTTTATCTCAGTCCCTGAGGGCCAGAAGATAACCACCAGGTCACTTTACAGCAGTCTGTAGGCACTCTGCACATAAGCCATCTAACACTCTCTATTAGTTTGTCAGCAATGACTTTTATTCAAGAAATATTTGTTGAATGAAGCCAGCTGTCAGACCCTCTTCTAGATGTTGCAGACAAAGAGAGACAAAAGTCCTGCCTCTAGAGAGTTTACATTGTAGTTGGGAGATGTAGATAAAAAGTAAATAAATAGCAGATATCTTAGGCAATGATGACTGTCCTAAAGAAGTATAAGCAGGTCTAGGTCATAGAAACAATTTTAAATAGGATAGTCAACAAGAGACTCTCTAATATAATGACATTTTATGAAAGATATTAACTAAGCATGGGAGTGATATGGAGAAATAAATTTTCCAGCAGAAGAAATAGCAAATGCAAATCCATTCTCATACAAACATGTTTGCTTCATTAGGGACAACTTCATAGAGACCAGTATGGACAGAAAAGGCAAGTGGATCAAAATAAATTATGTCACAGTGTAAGGGATGCACAGGCAATTAAAGCTCTGTAGCTCAAGTTAAGTCTCTGATTTGACATGAATGACATTGGAGAAAGATACAATCTTATTTATATATTGGAATGGAATCAAGGGCTGAATCATAGATATCCACACTTTGGCCTTACAGAAACCTGTGGGCCCTTCCTATTTTTATGTCCTTTTATTCTATGTGTTTCTTTTAAAATTTATTTCATTTTCCTCTAACCCAGGACTTCATAGTTTTCATTCTCTATATACTTGCAATAACTCAAACAACTGCAGTGAGCTTCTGGGTTTGAGTAGCCCTATTTGCTAATATCTCAATCCTCTAAATTCTTAAATTTTATGCTATGTTTCTCTACCAAAACTGATATATATAGAAAAATGTGATTTTGTGTTTTCTAAATGTAGAATACAACATTGCTTGCCAAATATTTTCCACGTATTTGATTCTATACCTCTCTCATTACTTTACAATAAATTGCCCAGATATTTGTTTTCTGAAGTATCCAACTCATCTTACTCAGTAGTCAATTTCAGATAATAATAATAACAACAACAAAAATCGGTCTTGGAGGGGAAAAATAAATTCAATAGGCATAAGTGTCTTAAACTTCTTACTCTCACTTTTAATAAATTAATCTATGTCTGACCAGTTTTCTAATTCTCAAAGTCTTAAAGGTGAAGATGACCCTCATGTTTTCCAAATTTTTTTATTATTCTTTATTTTGCATTTTCTCCTTTATTCTCAGAGAAATTTTTGAAACTAAGATCTTCTTTCAAATGAATATAATGATGGTAAAAATAATAATAAAACTACCTAATGTCTACCTTTGAATACATTATATTTTTGGTTTCATACAAACACAGAAAATAGTATATGAAATATATATTTTATAGAATATATAAATTATATTTTATAGAATATATATTAATATATGAAACATATATATATTTCCATTTAATTTACTTCCAACTATTTTTTAACTTGCTCTGGGTAATGAAATTGTAGCTTAAAGAAATTGCAGAATCCCCTATTTCACCACAACTTTTGTTCATCGTGATTAACATTTTCCACTTGAACTTTCATCCCCTTTGCTTCCATTATGTATGTATATTGTTTGAAAATACTTTCCAAGTATCTGCTGCCTTCAAGAGACTCGCCTAACACATACGGACTCTCAAAATTTTAAGATAAAGGGGTGGCAAAAGACATTCCATGCAAATGGACACCAAAAATGAGCAGGAATATCTATTCTTATATCAGACAAAACAAACTTTAAAGCAACAGCAGTTAAAAAAGACAAAGGGATAAATTTTATGATGACAAAAGTTATTGTCACAAGAAAGTATTACAGTTCTAAATATGTATGCACCTAATACTAGAGCTCCCAAATTTAGAAAACAACTGCTATTAGACCTAAGAAATGACATCGAGAGCAATGCAATAGTAGTGGGGGACTTCAATACTCCACTGACAGCACTACTCAGGTTGTCACTGAGACAGAAAGTCAACAAAAAAAAATAGTGGATTTAACCTATACTCTAGAACAAATCAACTTACCAGATAGTTACAGAACATTCTACCCAACAACTGCAGAATATACATTCTATTAATCAGTGCATGGAACATTCTCCAAGATAGACCATATGATCAGCCACAAAACAAGTCTCAATAAATTTAAGAAAATTGAAATGATATCAAGTTCTCTCTCTCTCTCTCTCTCTCTCTCTCTCTGATGAGGATTTGTCATTTATTCAAGTTCTTCTCTACAAAATGAAAGGAAATCCACATATGTTATTTTTTAAAGAGTATATATGTATGAACATTTTAGAAGTGTTACTTACAAATAATTTACTAAAATTCTAGTCTGTCCGATTCTCTGCATTCACATTGGGCTACCCTGAATTTTCTAATTTAACATTAGTTATTCACACTGTAAGTTAAGTTTTTTTTTTTGTTGTTTCCTTGCTTAGTTTTTTTCTCTTTTTTTTGTAGATATATTTTTTATTGTACTTTAGGTTCTGGAGCATATGTGCAGATCATGCAGAATTGTTGCATAGGTACATACATGGCAATGTGATTTGCTGCTTTCATCCCCCCATCATCTATATCTGGCATTTCTCCCCATGTTATCCCTCCCCAACCTTCCCACCCCCTGCTATCCCTCCCCCTTTGAGATAAATAGCTGCTTAGGGCATAAAAGAGCTAGATGAAATGGATTGGAACCAATATGACCAATAGAGCCATAGCAGGGAATTTAGTCTCCACCCCAGGTAAGAAATAGTTTTGATGAAATTAAATAGCATAGGATTAGATGATATTGGATGGAATGAGATTAATAGAATGGGATGGAACAACAGAGTGCATTGTGCTTCATACCCCTTGCTCTGACAAACACATTCACCTTTACGCATACTTGGCCATGTTGTTTAATGTATTTCTTAACTGCCATTCATAATAATAAAAATTTAATATATTTTTTGAGAAAGAATGTCACTTTAATAATCTACCATTGACCCTATGCTGAATGAAGACAGAAAGGTTAAAGAGAGCTGATGAATCTGGAGAAAGTCATGAGGTCAATGAATTGGTGTTTCCAGTAGGAAGAGTTAAATTTGTAAAGTTGAAGTACAGCCAGTTGTCATTGTGGAATGAGATGTATGAATGAATGATTTAGAATTAGGATATGTTAGTGTAATAGCAATCCAAAGTGTGACTGCAGTAGTGAGTAGCTGAAATGTAGAAAAGTCACTGGAGATGAGAAAATACAAAATCAGAGAAACTAGGGATTGGATGAAACATCTAGTGGAAACAGACACATAGATCGATAGAACAGAATGGAGAACCCAGAAATAAAGCCATGCACCTAAAATCATCTGATATTTGACAAAGTCAACAAAAGCAAGCAACAATGAAGGGAGTCCCTAATCAATGAATGATGCTGGCATAACTGGCTAACCACATGAACAAGAATGAAAGTGGACCCCTACCTTTCACCATATACAAAAATTAACTCAAGATGGATTAAAGACTTAAATTTAAGGATAAATACTAAAACCATAAAAATCCTAGAAGAAAGTCTAAGAAAGACCATTCTGGACATTTGCCTTAGCAAAGAATTTATGACTATGCCCTTAAAAACATTTGCAAAAAAAACAAAAGTTGACAAGTGGGAACTAATTAATCTAAAGAGCCTCTGTACAGCAACAGAAACTAACAACGAAGTAAATGAAAAACCTATAGAATGGAAGAAAATATTCTCAAACTACACATCTGATGATTTACTATCCAAAATCTATGAGGAATTTAAACAATTAAGCAAGAAACACAAATAACCCCATGTTCATGCAAAAGACATGAACAGACACTTCTCAAAAGAAGACATACAAGTGGCCAAAAAACATATGAAAAATGTTCTACATCACTCATCATCAGAGAAATGCAAATAAAAACTACAATGAGACACCACCTCACACCAGTCAGAATGGCTATTATCAAAAAATTGAAAATAACAGATGCTGGCAAGGTTGCAGGGGAAAGAGAACATTTACACACTGTTGGTGGAAGTGTAAATTATTTCAATCATTATGGAAAGCAGTGTGGTGATTCCTCAAAGAGCTAAACACAGAATTATCATTACTATGTATATACCCACAGGAAAATGAATTATTCTACCAGAAAGATGCATCTGTATGTACACTGTAGCACAATTCACAATAGCAAAGACATGGAATCAACCTAAATGTGTATCAACAGTGGATTGGATAAAGAAAATGTGCTACATATGAACCATAGAATACTAGGCAGCCATAAAAACAGAACAAAATCATGTCCTTTGCAGCAACATAGATGCAGGCCATTATCCTAAGCGAATTAACACAGGAACAGAAAACCAAATATTACATATTCTCACTTACAAGTGAGAGTTAAACATTGAGTACAGTGAACATAAAGATGGGAGCAACAGACACTGGGAACTATTAGAGCGAAAAGGGAATGAGAGGAGGTAAGGGATGAAAATCTACCTATTGGGCACTGTGCTCAGTACCTGGATGCTGGAATCATTCATACTCCACCCTCAGCATCATGCAATATACCCAGGCAACAAACTTGCATATGTACCCCATGAACCTAAAATGAAAGTTGAAATAAAAAGAAAGAGAAGAAAAATTTAAGTCACCCAGGATGACTTCAAGCAAATAACAATATAACTGACAAATGAAATGAGAAGAGGTGGTGGCATGAGCAGAAGTCAAGAGTGTAGAACTGAATGGAATTGCCCTCAAAGGAGCATGTGTTACATCGGAGGTGAAGGAGAAATATTGCCAACTATGAAATTTTAGCTTTTGTTTTCAGCACTCTGACTTTGAGGGAGTAACAGAAGAATCACATTTACAAATGACATATTGTTAGACTGGCCATAGTATTCCCATAGAAATAACCCTCTACTCTGAGCCTCTAGCACAGCCATGACTTATCAACTACATCAGATTTCATGCAATTAATATATCATTAAAGTTTCTCTGAACTGAGGTTTTCCAACCACATTCAAACTTGTTTCTCATGACCATATACATCCCAGGTTCAGAATGGCTGAACATAGGAAGCTGTGCCTAAAGTTTACCGATTCTTCAGCAAGCTATTGTTAAATGTGCTGTATTATTACCAATTCTGTATATTAGTAAATGCTAAATAAACTTGGTATGTGATGAATCCTTTGTCTAGTGAGTTTGGGCATCATCCTGAGCTCAAGATCATGGCTGCTAGTGGAGTCAGTGGGTGTTGCAGCCATTAGTCACTGCATCAGTTACGATGCTGTCAGGAGGCAGCAGTAATGCCAGTTATTGTTTTTGTTTTTGTTTTTTGAGATGGAGTCTCACTCTTGTTTCCCAGGCTGGAGTGCAGTTGTGCAATCGCTGCTCACTGCAACCTCAGCCTCCCGATCTCAAGCAATTCTCCTGCCTCAGCCTCCCAAGTAGCTGGGATTACAGATGCCACCACCACACCTGGCTATTTTTTGTATTTTCAGTAGAGATGGAGTTTAACCTTGTTGACCAGGCTGGTCTCCAACTCCTGATTTCAGGTGATCCACCCGCCTCAGCCTCCCAAAGTACTGGTATTACAGGCATGAGCCACTGTGCCCGGCCTAATTTTAAAAGAATTTAATATGAAATGTCATTAACTAGGCATTAAGAATTGTTAACTGGGTAACTGAAAAGGTAAAATGGGAACACTAGAGGTACTTCATGGAGGTAGCAACTACAGAAAGGAGATAAGACTTCTAGGGCTGAGGAAAGAAGAGTAATATTTGAAATGATTGAAATTTAGAAGATTGCAGGAGCAGTCCCACAGTATGAAGAGCAAACCTATGAATAAATAGAACTTCTCGTCTTGTGCTGATCTCTCTACATGTACAGGAATGGTCCTTTTGGTCTAAGACCTAGTTGAGTAGGGAGGAATGCAGGAAGGTTGGTCCTGGAATCTCAGAGGATTTAATGAGGCTGTTTTTGTAGGTGTTGGAAAAACAACAAACTGAGTTCAACCCTGACCAAGGTTCCTTTCCTAATGGCTTGACTCAAACCTTCATTCCTGAAGTATCTGAATCCTCATTGCCATACATTTTCTTGGTTGTAGTAGCGTACCCTTAATTTTCACTTCTGAACATGAACATACTAAATGGTGCTCCAGAGAAGCTCTTGAATTCCAGACAGTCTTCTCTGTTCCTCTTTCTTAGCAGCAACCCAATTTCCCCCTTGGCAATCAGGACCAATCCTGCTAACCAGTAGAGTAGCTCTTATTTATTTTTGTTCTGTAGCATGAGGAGACCAAAATGTCCTATATCTTCGCTTATGAACCAAGACCTCCGAACTAGCATAACTAAAAGTTACAAAGACAGAAAGCAAAGATTCTGTGAGTAGGTTATTAATTGTAATAATCAGAAGAGGCTTAATTTCTGTTTCAATAAATTCTGGCCCTGGGAGAGCTGGTCACTGATTGAAAGCATGTACTGCGTCCTATACCATAGAACCTCTTTCTTACAGAGTATATACTCTCAAATGGCATCATAAAGTCTTCAGTAGGTTATTAGACTGTTTTATTAGATTAGATGATTCTATTTGATGGGATATGTGGTAAGAAGAATGAACCTCATATACATGAGCTCATAATCACATTCTTTTGATGTGAAATGAGTTTCTTGACTAGAAAGATGTCATGATAAATAATTTTATTCCCCTACAGCAGTGAGACTACACCAGGAACTTGAATTTCCTTGACAAAAGGTAATTGTTGCTTTAAGTATTGTTCTAGAAAATATCTAGTCAAGATCTTTTAAAGCCAGGTGTTAATTAAAATTTATCTTGCATAACAGTTTTTATTTTGAAAAGAAATGTGCTTTCCCCTGCTTTGGAAACTAATCCTTTGTTGACTCTGAGTCATGCAGAAATTATTTTGACAATGTTCATTCTTAAGTCCTTCATGTCCAATGATCCATTACAACAACAAATCACACCTTGTACTTAAGACACTTGTCTGAAAATATACAGGGCATCAAAACAATTTACAACACCAACCAGCATAATAATTTAAAAAAAGAAGTTGCTCATCTTTTTGACAAAATGAGCATGTTACTAGAGAAGGTAACAATTCAGGAAGTATTAAATATTAACTTAAGGGATTTCCTGAGTCACAGAACTGTACAGAAACAAAACTGTCTAAAACATAATCAGCATGTTAACAAGGCAGACAAGAGTTCTAATTGTCAACTTGTCACCGACAAAGACAGAGGAAAATAAAAAACGATGTAGTTTAAGATCAATTCCAACTTAATTCCCCATTCACCACCAAAAGCTTTTTTTTTTTAAGTTCTTTTTTTTTTTTTTTTTTGTACTTTAGGTTCTGGGGTACATG
>NW_022437048.1:5056557-5147759 GCF_009761245.1 Sapajus apella
TCTTTGGCAAAGTCTTTTTTTTTATTTTTAGTTTCATGTTTTCTTTTCTTTTTTTTTTTTTTTTTGTACTTTAGGTTCTGGGGTACATGTGCAGATCATGCAGGATACACGGCAAGGTGATTTGCTGCCTCCATTCCCCTGTCACCTATATCTGGCACTTCTTCCCATGTTATCCCTTCCCAACCTCCCCATCCCCCTCTGTCCCTCTCTTAGCCCCCCAACAGACCCCAGTGTGTGATGCTCCCCTCCCTGTGCTCATGTGTTCTCATTGTTTGACACCTGCCTATGAGTGAGAACATGCAGTATTTGATTTTCTGTTTTTGTGTCAGTTTGCTGAGAATGATGGTTTCCAGATTCATCCATGTCCCTACAAAGAACATGAACTCATCTTTTTTTTGTGGCTGTGTAGTAGTCCAAGGTGTATATGTGTCACGTTTTCTTTGTCCAGTCTATCATTGATGGGCATTTGGGTTGGTTCCAGGTCTTCACTATTGTAAATAGTGCCACAATGAACATACATGTGCATGTGTCTTTATAACAGAATGATTTATAGTCCTTTGGGTATATACCCAGTAATGGGATTGCTGGGTCAAATGGAATTTCTATTTGTAGATCCTTGAGGAATCACCACACTGTCTTCCACAATGGTTGAACTAATTTACACTCCCATCAACAGTGTAAAATTGTTCATTTTATTCCACATCTTCTCTATCATCTGTTGTCTCCTGATTTTTTAACATTCGCCATTCTAACTGATGTGAGATGGTATCTCTCAATGTGATTTTGATTTTCATTTCTCTGATGACCAATGATGATGAGCTTTTTTTCATATGTTTGTTGGCCTCATAAATGTCTTCTTTTGAAAGTGTCTTTTCATATCTTTTGCCCACTTTTGAATAGGTTTGTTTTTTTCTTGTAAATCTTCTTTAGTTCTTTGTAGATTCTGGATATTAGGTCTTTGTCAGATGGGTAGATTGTAAAAACTTTTTCCCATTCTGTTGGTTGCCGGTTCACTCTAATGATTGTTACTTTTGCTGTGCAGAAACTCCTAAGTTTAATTAAATCCTATTTGTCTATTTTGGCTTTTGTTGCCATTGCTTTTGGTGTTTTAGTCATGAAGTCCTTGTCTATGCCTATGTCCTGAATGGTATCGCCTAGGTTTTCTTCTAGGATTTTATGATGTTAGATTTTATGTTCAAATTTTTAATCCATCTGGAGTTAATTTTAGTGTAGGGTGTAAGGAAGGGCTCCAGTTTCAGCTTTCTGCAGATGGCTAGCCAATTTTCCCAACATCATTTATTAAACAGGGAATCCTTTCCCCATTGCTTGTTTTTGTCAGGTTTCTCAAAGATCAGATGGTTGTAGACAAGTGAAATTTCTTCCGAGGCCCCTGTTCTGTTCCATTGGTCTATATCTCTGTTTTGGTACCAGTACCATGCTGTTCTGAGTACAGTAGCTTATAGTATACTTTAAAGTCAGGTAGCATGATGCTTCCAGCTTTGTTCTTTTTGCTTAGGATTGCCTTGGCTATTCGGGATCTCTTTCACCAAAAGCTTTTAAGTCATCTTTTAAACTTAAATATGTTTTATCCCTTTACTAGGGATTCATCAAACCCAGAATATTTTAAAAATTGCATGACAAAGAAAGACATTCCCACTGAAAGGCTAACACTTACTAATAACATGGGTCACAATTTTCTATGTTCTATTTATTTAATCTTCAGAACAATATCAAGAAGTAGAAGTAGTACTATCCTACTTTGTAAACGACAATGTTGAGACATCATTGGATTAAATAGCTGGTCACATAAAACACAGCTAATAGCAGAGGACTTGTTATTTCATTTATGGCTACCTGACTTGAATGCTACACACAATCACTAAACTACCCTATAACAAAAGACTTTTACATTTGATTGACTAGAGCTGACAGAAAACATATGTTTTACATAATAAACCAGTACGGCCATGTGTAACTATATAATATATCCTTAAAAGTACTTATATATAATGCAATCCGATATTCACTTCTATTTTGCTCTATCCATCCTCTAAATTCTGTTTGCTACTTTCTAAATAGATTTCATGTATTACTGATGAGTTGCATTCAAGCATCAAGAAGTCCTAATATTAAAAATATATTAATTATTTCACTGGTTCAAATAATTGGATTTGAGAGACAAAAACAGCATAAGGAAGGGGGAAAATTCAAGCTCTCTAATGTGGCAAATTTAAGGTCAATTCCTATCTCAGCTATTTTAGTGAATTTGAGCGAGTTACTTAACTCCTCTATAATTTATTATCTTATCAGTAATCTAACAATAATGACATGAATTGCAAGGGGTTGTTGTGAGCATTAGGAAAGCTAATTTACATAAAGTGAATAGCACACAGTCTAGGACATGGTAATGACTCAATAAGTTGTGGCTATTAGAAAATAAAGCATAACATTTTCTAGCATATGGAAATTTCCTCTCAACTAAATAGATTTTATTTCATATGAGTAAATTTCTCAGTACCTGCATTCATCTTATACACAAAATTGTCTGATTTACTATATCCTTTGGCCATAAATGTAAAACACATTGTTTAATGTTCCCATACCTCCCATCTTTGGTAGGCTAGTGTACATTATATTCATCCTTCTGGTTTAGAATGGTGATAACACCATATACTTACAGAACACAACATATAATGGAGAATGTATTATCCATTAAGCAGTCCAGGTACTCATTATTAGCTTCAGAAAAATGTATTAAGTAATTTCTATTTATTAATATTTTAAGTAGCTCAAATGCATGTGTACAGTATCTTTAAATAAAATTACACATCTAGGAAAGAAATATGAAATTGAAAATAAGAAACTATAAGGATTCTACTTCTAATTATCCCCCACCACTAGATATCTCCTGTCATTTTCAAAATTAGGACAAAGAATGTATTTCAACTGCCTCCTTTTTCCATTCGTCAAATTCCTTCTTACTAAAATGAGCTTCTTCCCAAATAAACCAACTCTACATATTTTATATATATATATATGAAGTATTAGATATTAACCTGAAGGATTTCCTGAGTCATAGAAAGGTACAGAAACAAAGCTATCTAAAACATAATCAGCATGCTGATTATAATGTGTCTATATATATGTATCAGAACTGATACATATACAAGTGTAGTAAGATAACAGAACTGATGTATATATATGTATATATAGTATATCAGAACTGAAACATATATATGTGTGTATATATATATATATATATATATATAGACACATTAAATGTATAGACACATTAAAACTCCAGAATCTATAGCCTTTAACAGCAGTGGTTCCCAAACAAAGCTTCACTTTGCAGTAACTTGGGGAGTTTTTAAATTCTTATGCTCCTTTGCACCAATATGCAGGCAGGTGGAAGCCATTATCCTAAGCAAATGAACGCAAGGACAGAAAACCAAATACTGCAAGTTCTCATTTACAAATGGGAGTTAAACATTGAGTACACATGAACACAAAGAAGGGAACAATAGACACCAGGGCCTACTTGATGGTATAGAGTAGGAGGAGGGTACTGTGCTCACTAACTGGGTGATGAAATAATTTGTACAACTAACCCCAGCAACACACAAATTGCCCGTGTAACAAACCTACACAGGTGCCCCTGAACCTAAAATAAAAGTTGGAAGGAAAAACTTAACATAAAGAAAATTAATAAAATGTCTTAAACAAAATAAAATTATTTTGTCTGTCTTCCTGCCCCATAACTTTTGATAAATTGGTCTGGGGTTAAGGTCTGAGAATTGGAATTTTTTTTAAAGTTTCCCAGATAATTGTGATGTGCAGCCAAGTTTAAAAACTACTGTACTCCAGCATTCTGTGTGCTGCCCCAGGGCCTGATAGAACAGTGATTGGATCACTGTTCTATAGATGAAGCTGCCAAACTGGCAACTGCAACTATTATTTCTTTGTTTCAGTAAAGAACATCAATACAGAACTTTTACCCTCTCTCAACCTTTCTCTTAACTCCAATAAAAATCCAGACAGAGGTATTTAAGAAGAAAGGCCTTCTATCAAAGTTCTTTCTCTTCTTGGACTTTTAAATAGTGACTACATAAATTGAGTATCTGGCAAGAGTAAGATTAAGCAGTAGTTTGTTCCAAAGAAGAATCTTCTACCAAGGTAGGTTTTTAGAAATATAAATGTAAGAACTTTCACTTTGGACCTCCAGCTTTTGCTCGTATTCTCAAGAATATCATCCTCAAGGCTTTTAATGGAAATAGCTATGCTACCTAAAAATCTCAGATGTGGGTTTTTGTTTTTTGTTTTGTTTTTTGTTTTTGTTTTAAGACAGAGTCTTGCTCTGTCACCCAGGCTGGAGTGTAGTAGTGTGATCTCTGCTCACTGCAACCTCTACCTCCTGAGTTCAAGCAATTCTTGTGCCTCAGCCTCCCAAGTAGTTGGGACTACAGGCACGTGCAACCACACCTGGCTAATTTTGAATTTTTAGTAGAGACAGGTTTTCACCGTGTTAGCCAGGATGGTCTTGATCTTTTGACCTCATGATCTGCCTGCCTTGGCCTCCCAAAGTGCTGGGATTACAAGTGTGAGCCACTGCACCCGGCCTCAGATGTGTTTAAAAAAAAAATCGTTGTCAGTGGTAAAGATTGTCAAGCCTTAAAATTCCTGAAAAAGTGTCAAGACCATTCACATTGATCAGTTGCACAATTATCCAGTTGTGAAATTATCCAATTTCACAATCTATTGACTTTTTCCACTGCTATATCTTATGGTTTCTAAAGTCAATCATGAGTAGAAGAGTCTTAAAAAGATATATAAGATAGATTTGCATTTCTGTTGTTCTTGCTTGAGTCTGGTTCCTTATGTATTGCTAAACCGCTTTTATGAAAACATATTAGAAAAAGCTATTTTAAAGGATAGACACATGCACATAAACTGTAGGATCTGTTGACCTGTCTTATGTCATTTCAAGGCTAATGCAAATGACAGGTATCACATGGGCCCCAGGACAATCTGTCAGCCTATGTGCTTGAATTTTGCCTTCCCAGAACACAGGGTGCCATGTACTTATTGTATTTTGTTGAAAATTATAAACAAATTAAGGACAAAAACATTTTTTTTTCTAATTCACACACTGATAGACAATAATTGTCTTTTGGAATAACCTGGAAAAAATCAAATCAAGGCAATAATACCTCAGTAGAGTGATGTTAAAGAAAAAATACACATTACACAGTTTTTTTTTGCTTGAGACAGGTCTAATAATAATAACACAATAATTGTATTAAGAAGTTATTTTTTACAATAGTCCTGTCACATTAACAATATTTAGGTCACAAATCTATAGAAATCTATAAGTTTTGACTAATTTTAAGTAAATATCCTAAAAGTATACCTAATTAGTTATGTTCCAAAGTAGTCACCACTAAGGGTAACAAGGAATTTCCAAAAATGCTTTAATTTTAAAATGTACTTTCAACATTTATCGGAAAATTACCTTTCATAAAGTACCACCATTTTTTATTTTGAAAAATCACAAACATGACATTATTGCTGTGCATCTATTCTGATTCCTTTCCCCAAAACATCAAACACATCTTTAAAGGTTATGTTGGTCTTTCTTCATCGTATTATATAACAAGTGTTAAAATGCTTTAAATTTGTTATTCTGAAAAACACTATTAATTGATTTGACTAACCATGGAAAACCTTTGGCCTGTTTTTAGGAGCAACTTTAAAGAATGAAATTAACTTTTCTCTTGGGCCTGTTGGCTCTTACTTCATGTTTCACGGTAAGTTCCCACAATTCTAAAGGTCCTTGTTGTATTTCTTGTTAATCATGACTTAAAAGAAAGTTTTGATACCAAAAATTTGTCCTGTATGTAAAAATTTAGTGTCAAGCTGTTGATCTTTATAGACTTGTTCTTACTTTCATTTTCCTTTTTCACATATGACTAACCATCTAGTCAGTGGTTGCCAAGCATGAAGGGACAGGGGACTACAGGAAGAAGGCACAGGACAGGTCGTATCTGGGAGAACTAGCTCTTATCTAGAAACATCTCTTCCTTTTTATTTCTTTTCAAAAGAACTAACATAAAATTGTCAGAAAAATGTAATTTAAGCTTATTAAATGTTTTGAAGCTGTAGGAAACGAGAAAATATATAGTTGGACCTTCACGATAAATTTTCTACAAAGACAACATGATATATCAGTGCAAGGATTGCTGATTGTACAATAGTTTTTTATTGAAATATTTGTAAAAACTAGAACCAAAAAGCCTTTATGATGTCTCAAAATACATTGGTTATGGCTAAAATATTCCTTTTTAACACACTGGAAAGTAAAGTGCTACTCACTTGGGAAAACAATAAAAACAGAAAAAGAAAGGTCACTCTCTCAAGAAGCACTTACACTAATTCAAACTTTTGAAAAGCGTTTGTTAAAGCTCTATAGGATGTAGGTGATGGGGAGGAAGGCAGCAAATCACACTGCCACGTGTGTTCCTATGCAACAATTTTGCATGTTCTTCACATGTACCCCAAAACCTAAAATGCAATAAAATAAATAAATGGGGGAAAAAAAAAAGAAAGTAAAGTTCATTTATGAGACAGTTGAAGGGAAAAAAAAAAAAAAAAAAAAAAAAAACTCTATAGGAAATCCCAAAATATATAACACAAAGTAACAAGTGATATGTGTCAGAGACAAAAACATCACTAGCATAATATAAATTTCAGAGTAAGATCAGATTCCCTAGTAAATGTTGGGGTTGGGTAGGCTTGACAGAAGACAAAGAGCTCTGTTTGTCTCATTTCTTAATAATTCCTGACAATCCACTGTGTGTTGGGCCTAGTGGTGCTGACACAGAAATACCAAAGTTGAATTCCAAATTGGGATGTTCATATATTACATCTTCCTTTCATAGCATATTACCTACCTAAGAGAAACTATTTCTGAATCAGTCTACATTACACAGTGAACAAATAAATGTCAATAGACCCTAGCAATGGCACAAGCAGATAAAGTAGCATTATTGTTCTAAAGCATTTAGTGATATTTAATGACATTTGTATTGTTCTGAAGCATTTAGTGATATTTAATGACATTTCTATAAAAATTCTGAGGTTGAAATAGAAGAGTAATGTACTCCATGAGATACCTATATCGGAAACATCTGATTTCACTTATTAAAAGTGGTCATTTCCAATCCCTATCTCAGACCTGAGAAAAAATGAATAGCTGATCTTGGGGCCTGGAAACCTGCATTCTAGAATATTCTTACTAATGCTGAAGTCTGAGACTACTTGAATAAATTTTCTTGAAATTTACTTCTCAAGTTCAGTATTTCATGCTAAGAATAGGCAACTTCTGAAGAGCTTTACATAAAACATCCATCTTGAGGATTCATATGAATTAATGGCATATTTTTATTCCAGAAGCCTGAATTGCAAGACAAATGCAACTTAAATTCTTCTCTACCTTGAAAGAGTATATAATACCATTTATATAAGAGGTAGATGATTCCATGTCCTGAAGAAAGTTAGTTTAATACATAAATTTTCTCATTAGAATTAAATATTATTGGATATAAGAAAACAAGAGTCATAGGACATAATTTTTAATGTCACTCTAGCAAAAATTTTTTGCTCTGTTCATTGCCTCATGAGTTGTTAAATCTTAACCACAATCTTAGGTGTTAGCCTAAATAAAGAAACTTTATTGTACTCAGCATCTAGAACTTTCAATACATCAGATTATTTTTTATGAGGTAGGGATTAGCTAGGAGTTAAATTAAAAATAACAGTTCATATTTATATATTTATAATGTACTATGGAGCATAGTTTTACCCCCAAACCTCACAAAAACACAGGAAATATTTGAGATGCTCCTTTATATAGCACAGAGCTGAACATGAGACAAAACCTCAATAAGTGTTATGGGAATGCAACAATGAGTGAATGAGCCTTTGTGTAGCTGACACCAAGGAATAACAAATAGCTTTCAGAGTCTTACCTGTTCATTCATGCCATTGGATAGGCTACATGAAGGATGACACAGGGATGGGTTCTAGGCCAAGTGTAAGATCAAAGGTAAAGCATCTCATGATTGACAAGGATGTCTGCCATGCTCACAAGATGGATAAGGACAGCATTTTTGCCAACACCTGCCATCCCTAACAAGAGAAGCCTTTGTTTGCAGCACAATCTATTCACTAAACTGCTATGGTTAAACTGTCAGTCTGGCAGTTTCTAATCCCTAAGAATAGGTAATAGATAGAAGTTTTGAACAGTAAAATAAGATTAAAAAGGGAGTATAAATAAAATACTTTACAGAGGGGCTATGATAATTACCAAAAGTGAAGCAAAACCTTTAGCCTGAACTAAAGCAATGATAAGCAATTATCAAATAACCTAAGACAGCCAGTCGTTCTCAAAACTCTACAAACTTGAAAAACTCTGTCAGGGACACAAATCATCTGAGGATATTGTAGAACTTCAGACGCTGATCCAGTAGGTCTGCCTGAGCCCCTGGAGTCTACATTTCTACCAAGCCCCCAGGTGATGCTGATGCTGATCTGCTGGTCCGCAAATAACATTTTGAGTAGCAAGGCCCTAGTCTACTGAGAAATCAAACAGAGAAAGATTGAGGACTTCTTCTGAGTTTGTACAAATGCTGGAGTCTGCCTCAAATGTTGTCATGGGAAAAGCCTTATGCTCCTTGCCTTGTGCAAGGAAGGAAATGGCATTCTGAAATCAAGTAAGAGAAATTTCTGCCTATCACCAAGTCCGGTAATTCATTCAACATAAAATACTTATTGAGCACTTAATATTTGCCAGGCACTATTCTAGATGTTGGGTAAACAGCAGTGAACAAAACAGACAAAATGTTCCTAACCTCATGGAACTTATATTCTACTTGGGGAAGACAAGCCATAAACAAAATAACTGACTATGTAATGCAGAAAATTTGGGAAGAAGGAATTTGGGGAGGAGGTAGAACAAAGATGTGATTTAAGATAGGGTAGCCCAGTGGAAAATGACATTTGATTAAAGACCTGAAAGAGGTGAAAAAGCTAACCATGCAAGCAGAGGAAACAGGAAGTTTCAAGGACTGGAGTGGGGTACACTTGCCTAGTGTTAAGAATAAGGGGGTTAGCATGGCTGGTAGAGAGTGAGATGGGAAGATGAAACTTCTAAATTATCTGAACAGCATCCATAAATATTTACTTAATGTCAGCTATAGACAGTGCAAGAAGGATGCAAACACTGATAAACATGACCTCTAACTTCAAGAGGTATATGACTCTCAGAGGATACAGGATAGACTGGTAAAAATAGTCAAAGCAGAAGTTGACAAACTTTTTCTGAAAAGAGACAGATAACAAATATTGTAGGCTTCTGTGGGCCTATAACAAGTGGTCAACTTGGCTGAGGTCGCTTGAAAGCAGTTACATTAAACGAATGGGCATGGCTATGTTCCAGCAAAACTTTATTTACCAAACAGCCAAATTACATTTGGCCCACAGCCTTAGTTTGCCAACTCCTGGTCTACAAAAACACTGAACAAGGCAATATGGCATGTAAAAACCTGATACTTCATTTACAAAATAATCATAAAATTAACCCAATATTATTCATGAGTTTACAAAAAATATTTATGTTTCACTGAAACTGTATGCATGCAAAATACTATGCTAAATTGTCATTTTAATTATTTTTTCTAAAGAACATCATGTGGTAGATACTGTTACTTTCTCTCCTTTAAAGATGAGAAAAGTAACAGAGAGGTTACATAACTTACCCAGATTCACACAACTTGTGAATGAGAAACAAATTTTAACTTGCCTCCATCTATTTGCCTATCTTCTGCCTTTTCTTCTAATTACCTGGGATGAACTAAAATCACCCCAATGTGTTCTAAGATCAACCACTCAACTCGTAAACTAGACCCTATTCTCTCCCCTATGCAGGGAGGATCCTGCAATTATCCTGTAATTATCTACCCTAAATCTAAACATCCTACATCATCAATTTTTCCTTCTCTCTATTGATTGTTCCTACTGCCACATAAATATGAGGGAATATCATCTATATGTTTGTTTTCATTCTCCAATGGCTCCCATTATGGTCTGTTTGAAAAAGCTACCTCTGCACATCTTCACTTTTCCTGCTCTGTCTTAAACTACTCCAAGCAGATCTTGCCCACATCATTTGGATTAAACTACACTTGTCAAATTGTACTCCAAACGGCCATGCATAATGGTCAGCTTTCTGTTCCCATCTAAATTGTATTTGACATGATCAGTCTCCTACTTAAAGTCAGTTTCTTATTTTTTGAACTCCCACACAACTCCACTCTCCTAATTTTTTTTACACTTTTATGACCCCTCCTTGTTGGTCTCCTTCTCCAGACACATCTCCTCTCCCTGAACTCTAAATGTCAGAGTGTCCCAAGACACCATCCTGTTACCCTGTCTCCACCTCTAACCACAAATCCAGTTGCTCAGGCCAAAAAACGAAATCATCCTTGACTCTGTCACCTCCCAGATCCACTCCTTCAGCAAATCTTGCCCACTCTGCCTTCATACCATCATCTAAATCTGACCCTTTCTCACTATCCTCCTGCTAGCATTCTAGGCCAAGCCACCATCACTTCCTACCTGTTGGAACAATAACTGGTCTCCCTGCTTTCACTCTTGTTCCTGTAGCTTATTCTCCACACAATAACCAGAAAGATAACATCTTACCATATCACTCCTTTGTTCAAAACCTTCTAATGTTTTTCATAATACTTGGAAGGCAGGAGTACAAAGTTCTTACTCCTACCTACAAGACCCTGCTTGGACCTCCCCACACCTTAACTCTGATTTCGTTTCTGACTGACTTCCCAGGTTTCATCCAGAGTGCACATTTCACTGATCCTTGAACTTACCAACCTTACCCTTATTTTAGGGTATTTGATGTCCCCTGTCTTTGTAATGCTCTCCTCTTTAATATCACACTTTTCCTCCTAAACTTCAATTAGTCTCTTCAAGAATTTCCTCCTCAGAGAGTCCTTGTTTTGACCACTTTGTCACTATTCATTCTCTATCCCTTATACAGTTTACTTTTATAGGATTTATCACTGTTTGATCTCACACATCACTTTCTGTACATGCTATCACTTTTTGTTTCTTGTCTGTTTCCCCCAATTGGAATAAAATCTCCATGAAGGCAAGGACCTTTTTTAGTTTACCAGTATATGCCCAATGTTTATGATAAGTGTCCAAAAAAAATGTTTATTTGAAGGAAAGAAGGGAAGGAAAGAGGGAAGGAGGAAGGGAAGAAAAGGAATCCATCTTTCTCCTATTCCTGAACTTAAGTAAAACACTTTCCCTTCAAAATGTGTGGCTTTCAACTCCTGGTCTTACAAGACTAAAGAAAGATAATCTTCACAAAACAGGAATAGTTTTATTTTGGACTGCTATTACCAATCCTAGGCATACCTTTTGTTGACTCATTAATCCAGCATTAAAACCACACTAATCTGCAGCTTGAGCAACAAAGTGAAACCCCTGACCTTAAAAAAAAATTAAAAAGTTTTAAAAATTAGTTGGGCATGTGGCAAATGCCTGTAGTCCTAGCTACTCGGATGGCTGAGGCAGGAAGGTTACTTTAGCCTAGGAGTTTGAAGTTGCAGTGATCTGTGATTATGCCACTAAACTCCAGCCTGGGTGACAGAGTGAGACCCTGTGTCCAAACAATCAAACAAACAAACACCAATTGGGAATAGAGCCCTTGAAAACTGAAACCTGAAGTACTGTTTATACATTAAAAAATAATAAATTTTACATGTAACATTTTGTGAAAAATTATATAAGATTATCAAACAATGAATTAGTACAAAAAAGTAAAAATTTATTCAATTTGCATTATAACATTGAAAAATCAATACCATTTCATCTTAACCAAATTCTGTTCAAGAATTTATAAATAATTAACTTATTAGATATACCACAAGCTTTCTAATTATTTATATTTAACTTAGAACACATTTAAAAATTTTGTGGAGAGTTCTAATGAAAGCAGATATTTAGAGTGAAAATTCTTCATTAGATATCACTTTTAATTGGTCTGAAATGCTCTCAAATAATTCTAAGCTATTTGTATTAATAATGCATACCAGGTGAAATATTTGCTCCTACTGAAGAATTAAAGATTTAGCATTTTTAAAGCCAATTAAACCTAAAATTCCTTAATATACTTCAGAAAAGTTTGAAATCTCCCCCGATTTGTCTAATTACACTTTTCTCAATACACTAGATCCAAAACAAGAGAATAATGCCAAATACATTTCAAGACATAATGTATACTGAAGAAATGAAATTGCCTAGGTATCAAAGGAGAAAATAAAATATAAATACCACTAAAAAGAACTGCTTAAAAGGTGTCTATTCATTAAGAAGGCAACTTAATTGATGGAATTCTAGATCTTCGGCCTTCTCTCAGGAACTTGAACAAGGACAAGTTATCCAAAGCATGTTTAATAATCTGATTTAGAAGCTGGTTTTAACCATTGCTATTATTCAGATTTTGTGAGAAACTATATTAAAGATCTAACCACCAGACATTAGGCTTTAGGTAATTAACACATAAACAAGAATTAAAACATCAACATTGGAAAACATAAACCCTGTAATTAAACAATTTAGCAGTCCTAGTACTTTTTGAATTATTTCTTCAATTCATTACTATAAAATCATGTATTTATTCACCCACTACATATGTTTAGCTCCTACTTAGTATCAAGAACAGCTCTATGTGCTAGAACACTAACAATAAACACATCAGGCAAAAATCTCTGCTTTTTCTCGTACATGAAAAAACTCAGAAACAGAAAGACAAATACCAATATTCTCACCTATAAGCAGAACCAAATAATGTGTACAAGGGGACCATAGAGTATGGAATGATAGACCTTGGCAACTCAGAAGGGTCGGGGTGGAAAGGGGTGGGTGATGAGAAATTACTTAATGGGTACAATGTATATTATTCAGGTGATGGGTACCCTAAAAGCCCAGACATCACCACTGACCAATATATCTATGTAACAAAATTGCATTTATGCTTTTTAAATGTTTTATAAATAAATAATGTTTTAAAATATCTGCTCTCATGGAACCCATACATTATTAAATCATTTTTGATTATTTAAAACCATCAAATGTTGAAACTATAGAGACAATACAATGAAATTTAAATACAGGTGAGCTGCATAATAATATTAAAATTACCACTTATGGAGTGTTAATATATGCCAAGAAGTGTATTATAAAATTACACTATTTAATCTCTCCAGAAATCCAGTGTAACAATTATTATTTTTATCCTCTCTTAACAAATAAGAAAAATGAAACTCAAAATAGCCAGTTCTATATTCTGTTTCCAATAAACCTATCATTTGTGAAGGTAATCGGCCCGAAATGTAGACTCCTTAAAAAGGCATTTTCATCATTTGTCTAAGGTTATAAAGTTCACTACCATTGGCCAGTGGAAGAGGGAAACTAACTAGTGGAAAATTGTGTTAAGAGAATAGGAAAAGATAAAAATGATCAGAATGGAGGTCAGAGGTCAGCTATGTTTTGTAAAGTGTAATTTTTCACATGATTTCTCCCCATCTCTGCTTAGGGTCCAGAGAGCAGCTCACTGAAGCTCAATTTGAACTTAATTTCCATGACACTGTACCATCTGAGTTTCTTCCCGACTTTGATTACTCATCATTTTCCTTCACTAGCTGCTCAGCTTCCTCTTATCCAAGTTTCTGTCTTCAGCCATTTTTTCTTTATTACTTTCTTACCTATTGCATTAACCCAATAGTGCTTTCCAAATCTATTTCTCCAGCTCCGAGATTTCAATCTGCATCTATAAACTTCCATGACTTTTCAAAATCCAAAGGATTAAAACTTAATTAATTTCTTTCCTCTTGGCACCTATGTGTTCATTAATGTTAGCAGCCATGACTTAAGATCTCAATTTCATTTAAGTCTACATTCATTTATTCAAAAACATTTACTAAGAACCTGGCCAGGCATGGTGGCTCATACCCTGTAACCCCAGTAGTTTGGGAGGCCAAGGCAGGTGGATTGCTTAAGCTTGAGCGTTCAAGGCCAGCCTGGGCAACATGACAAGACCCCATCTACACCACAAATACAAAAAAATAGCCAGCCATGGTGGTGCACTCCTGTGGTCACAGCTACTTGGGAGACTGAGGTGGAAGGATTGCCTGAGTCTGGGGGAAAAGTTTGTAGTGAGCTGAGATCACGCCACTGCACTACAGCCTGGGTGACAGAGCAAGACCCAGTCTCAAAAAAAAAATTTACTGAGAACCTCCAAGGTGCCAGAAACTGGAGATAGAATGATAAGCAATACAGAGACATTTTTGTTTGAAGTTAATAATTACTACACTATATAATAAGTGACTATAAGTATTATAATAGAAGTGCTAAAACAACAAAAATAATAGACACCTAACTTACTTCTAATTCCTTACACCCTTTATTACTCACAAAGATGCCAGGCACTGACTAAGATACTAAAGGCACAAAGCTAAAGAAGATACAATCAATTATTTCAACAGCAGCAAAACAGCACATGGCCTAAGAGTGGAGAAAACTACCAAAACAAATAATTACTATCGCTGTGAAAAGAGTGATAAAGTTTGGTTTTGTCTCCAATAAAAGCTTTACCAAAATATAATTTTTGGCTTATTTTATATTGTATAAAGATATTTTCTGTACAATTCTTTTAATTTTCATATTAAATTATTGGAGGAGGGGAGTGAAGCCAATTAAACATTTTGAAGGAAGAGCTTGCCAGGTGAATGGAAATTAGGGCAGGAGTGAAAAATTCTCAGCTAGAGGAATTCCTCTTATGAAGGCACAGGGACTACCAGAAAGAGCTCATTGTGTTATTAGAGCTAGTACTAGTTCTTCATGGCCAGATCGAGTACAAAGAAGTGACAAAAGATGAGATTGGATGGTATTATAGGATTTTGCATTTGGTTGCAAAGAACAGAGTTCTTCTCACAATATTTATTCTTACATTTTTAGGGCTGCTTTAGTTTGCTGTGCCAATTCTAATTTATATTTATTTTTGCATTGACTTCCTTTTTCCTTAAAGTAGGGAAACATGCCAGGCCAAGTTCTCAATAAATGTTTTCTTTCTTCCTTAAAAAAGAAAGTCAATGCAAGCATAAATATAAATTAGAACTGGCACAGGAAAACCAGGCAGCCCTAAAGACCAGTCTCTGCTTCTCAACACATCCCTGCTTCTCTCTGCACTGTTCCCTCCCTGAGATGTGCTCTCTTTACTCACAGTCCCTGCGTCCTTATAGCTGAGTCTGTACGTGGCCTTTATTAATGCTCCAACCTCTGTCTGGCTCCTCTCATCTCACAATATTCACATTTTAGTTCCTACTTCTAATTAGGAGATCTCAATACTTCCTATTTCAAGCTACAAAAAGAAAGAGAACTTTATAAACCTGGCTTATTTTCCTTCTTCTAAGATCCTGGATAGCAAGTGGTTTAGAAGTCCATGGGTCAATAGCCAAGAAATAACCTAAATAAGGGTGTTTATGTTTATGTTACAAGAATAAAAGGTGATAGCTAAGACAGGACAGTCCCTGGGAAGGAAAAAGATGTAGGTATAAAATACACAGAGGAACTGATTGTGTGACAAAGACATGACTATGACTGCCTCTGAAATGACTTGGAATTTTTGAGTCATCACTGATCTTTGTAAGAGATTCAGTTGTGTGATGGGACAGTAAGCAGGATAAAATGGAAACTGAGAAGTGGAAATAGAAAATCTAAACCAGCATTCCTCACCCTCTGGTGAGGAATAGAGAGAGATAAGCTAGTAAAGAAATCTTCGGGGATAACCTAGGTTGAGAATGAGATTCTTTAATACATGAGATATCAATCAATATTATAGACTGAAAGAATAGAGCCAGGGATTAGAAAGAGAGAATAAAAGGTGATGACTAAGAGAAGAAAGACCCTAGGGACAGAGAAGATGTAGATATGAAACACAGGTGAAGAGACTGATCTTACACAGTAAGAGAGAACAGCAAGATATTTGTGAGTTTTATAGGTGTGGGACAAGAAAGTGAAGAAGTTCTCACATGTGATGGCCTAAATTACTTCAAATAGAAGGCAAGATCATCTTCTGATGGGTGTAGGGGGGAGCAAGAAAGGAAGAAGTGAGGAAGAGATGTTAAAAAGATAGCCTTTGAGAAAAAATGGGAGGCAATGATTTAGCAGTGCTGATGCACCAGACAAACAGACACTATAGTTCTCTAGTGTTGCTATCTTTACAGATTGTGACGTTCTCCAGCAATGTTTGTCACTATGAAAGTAGGACTATGGAAGGAGTTTTCATAGAGTTGATCCAAAAGTTTGATGTTTCCAAAGGTAATATGGCAGAGACACAGGAAAGAGTTGAATGTTGTAGGAGAATGACCAGAGTCTTGCATCTTCCTAAAGCTTTTGTTTCAGGAAAACTGGTCTTCTGATTGTTGCTAGAATAGAACATACATTTTTCTTGACCTTGTTCATTTGCTTATGATATTATTTTAATTTGGCTTCTTCCTCCTCATTTCAACTCTGTTATTTTACCCTCATTTCAAATGCTATTTTCTCTACATGGCAATTAATCCTCTCTCTTTGATCAAAATTTAAATTTCCCTCCAAATTGCTATAATTTTAACAATATTTATCGATTATTTCTTGAGTTGCTACCATCTACAAGCTATCGTGCTTGTTATCAATAGAGTACAAAATCACTCAAATTTATATCGAGCCGTTACTCTACCTTAGTATGTCTAAACACTTTGCATAGATTATATATAATCCTATCTACCATTATATATGGTAAGAACTATTTCTAGAACCAGTTGAGGAGTGAGAAAAAAGGCAGAGATAACCATAAGCAAGTCACTCAGCTAGCATGCAACAATGGAAGGACTGGCTCTAGCAGGTTCTAGCAATCAGACTCAAGTATCTTCATTTTAACCAACATACTATACTAGCTCCATAGGCTTTTTGTTGCATTGCTTTGTACTGTCATTGGAGAGTTATATCTTCCATTGGATTTCAGACTCATGTTAGAAGGATCTTAAATCTGTTTCTCTTTGTCCCTAGAAAGAAGTGTTGCATATAATAGTTACACAATTAATGGTTCAGAGTCTGGAATCTCACTGAATTATTAGAATGACATAAGAAAGAATTTTCCCAGATAGTCCCACGGGGGTATTTACCTCCACTTGAAACTACATTCAGAGGTGGTCTTTTCTTACACACAATCAAGGTGATTTGGTCCCTCCCTAAAATCTACAGGTTAGATAGAAAGGTTACCATTTTTTGTTGTTGTTGTTTTTTCTCATTTCATATTATTCTACTTTTCTTTGATTGCCCATGCATTCAGAATGAACAGGAAATTTTCTATTCCTTATTTATCTAATTTATTTTCTCAGTAAAATATATGACTTATGACTTAAATACATAGTATATCCTAATGTTTGAACTTTAAATGATCAAATTTAGAAACTTTGTTTTTTGCTTTTGTTATTATCTCCACAGCCCAGTGAGAGTCAAAGATTCCCTGGAAGACCATATCTATCTGGCCAGCTGCCACCACCGCCACCTTACAGGCCAAGATGGGTTCCACCAAGTCCCCCACCTCCCTATGGCTCAAGACTTAATTCACCACTTTCTCTTCTCTTTGTTCGAGGGCGAGTTCCACCATCTTCTTTTTCTCAGTTTAGCCAGGCAACCATTCTATCTCAACTCTTTCCATTGGAACCTATTGGACAACCTCGACTCTTTCCAGGTTATCCAAACCTACATTTCCCACTAAGACCTTACTATGTAGGACCTTTTAGGATATCAAAACCCCCATTTCCTCCTATTCCTTTTTATTTTGCTATTTACCTTCCCATCTCTAACCCTAAACCCCAAATAAATACCACCATCGCAGATAAAACAATCACCACAAATCCGCCTACCACCGCAACAGCGACCTCCAACACATCCACAAAACATACAATGACAGTCACCTCTTCAACAGTACCTATCTCTTCAACACCAGAGCCTGCTGCCTTCATATCAGCAGCAACCCCCACAGCACCTACTGAAAATACTACCCAAATTCTCACCAACCCTCCTCACACTGTATTGCTCAGTGCCACTGTCCAAGTTACGGCTTCCAACCAAACTACATTCAGCAGCACAATCCCTAAAAGTTTTTGGCAAAAGCTTTTTGACATTTTTGGTTGAAGATGCAAGAAATGATATTTTCCAAACTGCTCTGATATCTGAGAAGAAATAAACTGCGATGATTTTGATGGAACCAACCCTGACCTAACCAGCACACCAAATAAATAAAGTATTTGAGTAGTAATATGCACCTATTGCTGTCATTATGAATGACTACCACTCTAGCCTACATTTTGTCACTTACTAACACTTGATGAGTCAGGTTACCAGAAGTAAACAGAGGCCCTTTATGAGAAAAAAATAAAGTGTGTACTTAAAGAGAGTGGACAGGATTTTAAAAAGAATACAGGGCTATAGAGACATTCAGGGTCTCCCAGTGGAGCTGGTCAGGGGCCTGTGTTTGATGAAGCAAAAGGAACAAATAAGGAGCCCAGAGCCTGAAGAAGAGTTGGGACAATGAAGGAAAGGCCACCCAATAAGACCCGTTGTGCAAAGACGTGACTACTCCCAGGTGTGACTACCGCTCCTCATTAGCAGTCCACTCTTCTCTGCCTAGTTCTCAATCCTGGGAGGATAACCATACAAACTCTTACATGCGAGTTTTCTTACCTGGGGCGGCAGGTTGGTGGGGGGGGTTGATTAGGTTCTGCTGATGAAATAGGTGGAGGGGAGAGGTATAAATCTTTTATATTTGGTAAAAAATATTAAACTGGTACAACTGCATAGGTCCCTTGCCATGAATGGAGCTAGGCTAAGCTCCTAATAGTTACATAATTAATGGTTCAGAGCCTGGAGTCTCACTGAATTCTTAGAATGAAGTAAAAAATAATTTTCCCAGATAGTCCCATTGGAGTGCTTACCTCCACTTGAAACTACTTTCAAAGATGGAACTACTGCCTAGTTCTTAGTTCTCTGATTTCTTAGAAGCTAAGCTCCATTTATTGCAAGGGACCTATACGGTTGTAGCATTTTTTAGCTTTTATACAAAATAGTACCCCTACCTCTTTCCTCCACCTATTTTAACAGCAGAACCCAACCAAAATCTCACAGATAAGGAAACCCACATGTAAGAGTCTGTATGATCATCCTCCCAGGACTGAGAATGAGGCACAGAAGAGTGGACTGCTAATGAGGATTTACAAGCCCATAGGATGACACCACAAGTAGCCTCACTCAGCATCTTGAGACCAAATAAGTAGTCAAGGAAAAACATGATGGTTCCTGATTTCCTGTATATAGAAAAGGCAGAGGCAGCATAAAAATAAATTACATCAGTTTTCTATTGCCTTTACCCAGGAAATTTACATATATATATAAGATCAACCAGGTAACAAAAATATAAGTAAATAATAATATAAATTAAAAGAAATAATTAAGATATCTACTTAAATTGAAATAACACCTAAGTATTCAAATATAGACAAAAAATAAATATAAAATAAAAATGTTTTAAAACTTTAAAAGTGCTCTCTTAACAGCAATAGCCTATAATTATAAAGCATTTAACACAGTCATGTGCCACAGTCAACAACAACTTTTCAGTCAATGACAGACCATATAGATGAAGGTGGTCCCATAAGATTATAATGAAGCTGAAAATACTTTATCACCTAGTGATGTTGTAATCATCTTGACGTCACAGCATAGCACATCACTCATGTGTTTCTGGTGACGCTGGTGTAAACAAAATCACTATGCTTTCACTTGTATAAAAGTAGAGCTCACATAAGTAAGTACAGTGTGTAAGATCTGATAATTATAATAAATGACTATGTTACCGGTTTAGGTATTACTATACTACATAAATCATTATATTAGAGTATACTCCTTATATTAAAGCAAGCTAACTATGAAACAGCCTCAGGCAGGTCTTTCAAGAAGTATTCCAAAAGAAGGTATTGTTATCACAGATGACAGCTCTGTATGTGTTACTGCCTCTGAAAACCTTACACTGGGATAAGATGCAGAGATGGAAGACAGTGAGTGATATGGGTGATCCTAACTCTGTTAAGGCCAAGGCTACTGTGTATATTTGTGTCTTTGTTCTTTTTTCTTTAAGTTTAAACAGTTTAAAAATTAAATTAAAAAGCATATAGAATAAGGATATAAGTAAAATATATATATATGTGTATATATATATGTATATATATAATTATTTTTTGAGACTAAAGTCTCGCTCTTGTCCTCCAGGCTGGAGTGCAATGGTGCATCTCTGCTAACTACAAACCCTCCCTTCTGGGTTCAAGCAATTCTCCTGCCTCAGACCCCTGCGTACTTAAAATTACTGGCGCCTGCCACCACACTTAGGTAATTTTTATATTTTTAGTAGACAGGGTTTCACCATGTTGGACAGGCTAGTCTAAAATTCCTGACCGCCGGGCGCGGTGGCTCACGCCTGTAATCCCAGCACTTTGGGAGGCCGAGGCGGGCGGATCACAAGGTCAAGAGATCGAGACCATTCTAGCCATGATGAAACCCTGTCTCTACTAAAAATACAAAAATTAGCCAGGTGTGGTGGCACGCACCTGTAGTCCCAGCTAGTCGGGAGGCTGAGGCGGAAGAATCGCTTGAACCCAGGAGGCGGAGGTTGCAGTGAGCCGAGACTGCGCCACTGCACTCCAGCCTGGCGACAGAGCAAGACTCCGTCTCAAAAAAAAAAAATAAAATAAAATTCCTGACCTCAGGTGATCTGCCCACATTGGCCTCCCAAAGTGCTGGGATTACAGGCATAAGCCACCATGCCTAGCCTGAAATATTTTTGTACAACTGTACAATGTGTTTCTTTCTTTAAGATAAGTAGTATTAAAAAGAGTTAAAAAGTTTAAGAAGTTTATACCATAATAAAGCTACAATAAGCTACGTTTACACTATTATTGGAGAAAGAAAAATATGTTTTATAAATGTAGTGCAGCCTAAGTGTGCAGTGTTTATAAAGTCTACAGTCATGTACCATCATGTCCTAGGCCTGCACATTCACTCTGCTCACTCACTGATTCACCCAGAGCAACCTCTGGTCCTGCAAGTTCCATTCATGGCAATGGACCTATACAGTGGTAGCATTTTTTATCTTTTATATCAAATTTTTACTGTACTTTTTCTATGTTTAAATATGCAAGTACATCCCGTTATGTTATAATTGCCTACAGTATTCAGTACAATAACATGTGGTATAACTTTGTAGCCTAGGCTCAATAGGCTTTACCATACAGGTGTGTGCCAGGCTGTATCATCTAGGTTTGTGTAAGTGCAGCACTTAATTTCACACAACAAAATTGCCTAACAATGCATTTCTCACAAGTTGTCCCCATAGTTTAGCAACACATAACTGCAATATCTTAATACATTGATAATTTTATCTTTCAAAATCTCTTTCAAATTACACAATCATTATATATAATAATGGCATCATCTATATATTGATTTCTGGAGTGGAAAGTTCATTCTATCAATCTTAATAAATCTTTTTTTATTATTATTATATTTGAAATTCTGGAGTACATGTGCAGATTATGCAGGACTGTTACATATACACATGCTATGGTGGTTTGCTGCATCCATCCTCCCGTCATCTACATTAGGATTTCTCCTAATGTTATCCCACCGCAATCCCCCTACCTCCTGCTATCCCTCCCCTATCCCCACCCACCCCCCAACAGGCCCTGATGTGTGATGTTCCCCTCCCTATGTCCATGTGTTCTCATTGTTCAACACCCACTTATGAGTGAGAGCATGTGGTGTTTGGTTTTTTGTTCCTATGTAAGTTTGCTGAGAATGATGGTTTCCAGTTTCATCTATGTCCCTGCAAAGGACATGAACTCGTCCTTTTTTATGGCTGCATAGTATTCCATGGTATATATGTGCCACATTTTCATTATCCAGTCTATCACTGATGGGCATTTGGGTTGGATACTGTCTTTGCTATTGTAAATAGTGCCACAATGAACATATGTGTGCATGTGTCTTTAGAGTAGAACAATTTATAATCCTTTGGGTATATACCCAATAATGGGATTGCTGGGTCAAATGGTATTTCTATTTCTAGATCCTTGAGGAATTGCCACACTTTCACAATGGTTGAACTAATTTACACTCCCACCAGCAGTGTAAAAGTGCTCCTATTTCTCCACATCCTCTCCAGCATCTGTTGTCTCCATATTTTTTAGTGATTGCCATTCTAACTGATGTGCAATGGTATCTCAAAGTGGTTTTGATTTGCATTTCTCTAATGACCAGTGATGAAAAGCTTTTTTCCATATGTTTATTGGCTGCGTAAATGTCTTCTTTTGAAAAGTGTCTGTTTAGATCCTTTGCCCTCTTTTTGATGGGTTTTTTTATTTTTTTCTTGTAAATTTGTTTAATTCTTTATAGATGCTGGATATTAGCCCTTTGTCAGACGGGTACCTTGCAAAAATTTTTTCCCATTCTGTTGGTTGCCAGTTCACTCTAATGATCACTTCTTTTGCTTTGCTATGTAGAAGCTCTTACATTTAATTAGATCCCATTTGTCTATTTTGGCTTTTGTTGCCATTGCTTTTGGTGTTTTAGTCATGAAGTCTTTACCTGTGCCTATGTTCTGAATGGTATTGCCTAGGTTTTCTTTTAGCATTTTTATGGTGTTAGGTCTTATGTTTAAATCTTTAATCCATCTGGAGTTAATTTTTGTATAAGGTGTAAGGAAGGGGTCCAGTTTCAGCTTTGTACATATGGCTAGCCAGTTTTCCCAACACCATTTATTAAATAGGGAACTCTTTCCCCCTTGCTTATTTTTATCAGGCCTGTCAAACAAAAAATTGTTGTAGATGAGTGGCATTACTTCCGAGGCCTCTGTCCTGTTCCATTGGCCTATATCTCTGTTTTGATACCAGTACCATGCTGTTTTGATTACTGTAGCCTTGTAGTATAGTTTGAAGTCAGGTGGCATGATGCCTCCAGCTTTGTTTTTTTGTTTTGTTTTGTTTTTGCTTTATATGGTCTTGGCTATGTGGGCTCTTTTTTGGTTCCATATGAAATTTAAGGGTTTTTTTTTTCAGTTCTGTGAAGAAGATCAATGGTGTGATGTAGCATTGAGAATGTATATTCTGTGGATTTGGGGTGGAGAGTTCTGTAGATGTCTGTAAGATCTGCTTGGTCCAGATCTCAGTTCAAGTTCTGGATATCCTTGTTGATCTGTCTAATATTGACAGTGGAGTGATTAAGTCTCCCAATATTACTGTGTGGAAGTCTAAGTCTCTTTGTAGGTCATTAAGAATTTCATTTTCCCTGTCACATTCAGGTACACTGGTCAAACATAGATTTGGTCTTTTCACATAATCCCATATTTCTTGGAGGCTTTCATTTCTTTTCACTCTTTTTTCTCTATTCTTGCCTTCTCATTTTATTTTGTTGAGTTGATCTTCAATCTTTGACATCCTTTCTTCTGCTTGATTAATTCAACTATTGAAACTTGTGTATGCTTTGCAAAGTTCTCGTGCTGTGTTTTTCAGCTCCATCAAGCTGTTTATGTTCTCCTCTAAGCTGGTTATTATAGTTGGCATTTCGTTAGAACATGCTCCTTTAGCTCAGAGATGTTTGTTATTACCCACCTTCTGAAGGCTACTTCTGTCAATTCGTCAAACTCATTCTCCATCCAGTTTTGTTCCCTCGCTGGTGAGGAGTTGTGATCCCTTGGAGGAGAAATGGCATTCTGGCTTTTGGTGATTTCATTCTTTTTGCGCTGGTTTCTTGTCATCTTTGTGGACTGCTGGAAGTCCACTCCAGACTCTGCTTGTCTGGGAATCACTGGCAGGGGCTGCAGAACAGCAAAGATTGCTGCCTGTTCCTTCCTCTTGTAGCTTCATCCCAGAAGGATACCTGCCAGATGTCAGCCAGAGCTCTCCTATATGAGGTGTCTCTTAGGATATATGGGGGTCAGGGAGCCGCTTGAGGAGGTAGTCTATCCCTATCTGAATCAGAGTACAGTGTAATACCTTTAGTCTTTGAAGTTGGTGACTTTCAGATGGGGTCTCTGAATAGACATCCTTTCTGTTGATGTTGAAGATATTTCTTCTGTGTTTTTATTTTTCCTTCTAACAGTCAAGCCCCTCTGGTGCAAGACTGCTGGAAGTCCACTCCAGACTCTGCCTGTCTGGGAATCACTGGCAGGGGCTGAAGAACAGTAAGGATTGCTGCCTGTTCCTTCCTCTGGTAGCTTCATCCCAGAAAGGTACCAGCCAGATGTCAGCCAGAGCTCTCCGGTATGAGATGTCTCTTAGGAGTCAGGGAGCCACTTGAGGAGGCAGTCTGTCCCTTATCAGAGCTCAAGTTATGTGCTGGGAGCTCCGTTGCTCCATTCAGAGATGCTGGGCAGGGACATTTAAGTCTGCTGAAGTAGAACTCACAACCACCCCTTTTCCCAGGTGCTCTGTCCTGGGAACTGTCTAACCTGTCCCATTGAGATGGTACCTCAGTTGGAAATGTGGAGATCACTCGCTTTCTGCATCACACTCACTGGGAATGGCTCTCCGGAGCTGCTCCTATTAGGCCATCTTGGCCACCACCTGCCCAATCTTAACAAATCTAAAGGTCTGAATGAGATATGAGGCAGAATTTTATTAAAATAGAATTTGTCTATAAGATACAATTATTTTTCAGAGGTGCAATCAGCAAATATGGTTATTGACTTAATTGTATGTTCAAACTAATAATATAATGCATAATGCTGTCATTTCAAAATTACAAAGGTTAAAAAGCTGACAAAATCCAAAATAACATTCTTAAGAGTTAACCCCCAGAAGTCTATAATTCTTATTATCCTGCATTTTTATTTATTTTTTGTTTCCTCTTCAAAAATAAATTATTTTTTGTTATTTTACTTAAAAATTATTTATTTTTCTTTTAGCACAGATGATTGACATATCTTTTTATTATTGACAATTCGGGAATTTCTGCTGAAGCTTTACAACTCATTATTGGCAACAGTGTGTAAATTTATAAATTTATTGTCAAATATTGGAATGCTTTTTACCAAGTTTCTTTTATATATGACCTGTAAGATTTCACAGTATTTCCTACTTTTCTTATAAAAGTGGCTTATCTTAAACACCTTTTGAAATGATGGCAGTTTGTCAATTATGTCCTCAATTGTAGTGATATATTATGACTTTTATATTACCTTTGACTATGTCAGCCTTTCCTGGGTATACACAAAACATGCAGCTTCAACACAAAAATGTACTCAATATTTAAAGAGCTTGGTTTGTGCCCTATAAAAACAGAAAATTTGATAAATTCTCAAGAGACTCCTGAAAGATTAGCTAGATAGATAAATAGATACATAGATGGTTGCTGAGAGTTTATCATTGTATATGCTGCATAATCAAGGCAAGATTTTCAATTATGACTACAAAACAATGACAACTAAACCTTCCAGTTACAATTTTAAATATCTGATGAGTGAAGAATTTTCCACAGACTAGCTTCTGGCTTCTGTACATTTTAAACGATGCCCCTGTCTCCTGAGCCCACTAATACCTTATGGTGCTAGGTAACTTAATGTATTCTCTTACTCTAATATGACCTCTAGCTTGACATACATTACAATGCCAAGTAAGTTAACACAAGGCAACTGAATCATTTCTAGAAGACTTACACTAAGAAGCCTAGCAATAACTAAACTATATCCAAAAGTTTAAGTAAACCAAAATGATACATAAAAAGACTAATAGAGGACCAAGTGCAGTGTCTCATCCCTATAATCACAGCAATTTAGGAGGCTGAGGCAGAAGGATTGCTTGAAGTCAGGAGTTCAAGACAAGCCTGGGCAATATAGCTAGACCCCATCTTTACCAAAAAAAAAAAAAAAAAAAAGTAGCTGGGTTTAGTGACACACACCTGTAGTCCTAACTCCTTGGATAACTGAGATGGGAGAATCCCTTGAGGCCAACATTTCCAGGCTGTAGTGAGCTATGATTGCACAACTGTACTCTAGCCTAGATGACATAGCAAGACTCTGTCCCCTTCCCAACCCTCAACAACAAAAGACTACTAGCAATAGCACCTCCATCTAATCAATTACTGTTAAGGTTACATCTGCTACCAACTCATCATCAGAGGCCACCAACATAAATTCATTTCCCACAAATATTTCCCAACCCATGACAACTGCCTCCACCCCCACTGCCAGTATCACATCAACTTCCACATCTACTACCAGTCACATTGGAAGTACCTACAAATCGGCTGAGACTATCAGCACACTTGCTTCCACAGGTATCACCATAGCTATTGATCTGAAATCTAGAAGCATCACTTCTAATGCCACAACCTTATTTAAGACCTTGGCCACAGATATGACTGCAATCATCACATCTATTGCATTTACCTTGGAAGGTGACACAGCCAAAGTTTCAATCTTTAATGCTTTATCTACATATAAACCTACTAACTTTATGTGGATAATACTACTTCATTGTCTCTCATTACAACACCTGCAGTCACTGCTGCCACTACCATATCTGAAATATCAGCTGTACCTACCACACCTGCACTTACATATTCTCCTTCTACTCCTTTCTCTATATCTGATGCAGTCAGTAATCTGTCTATCTGACCACATCTAGGGACTTTCCCCCAACATCAAATGACATGTTAATTGTCAACATTTCTCCTGCTACCACTCCCCCCACAACTATACTTGCACATCTGCACTTACCAATACCAGCCCCCACCCCAGTTGCTTTCTCTGCCTCACCTGGAGGCACTATTAGCCACTCCCACTGCCACTCTTTACCACCACAGAGGCCTACACTGCCCTTTCTCCCACAGGCACAGCTGTCCTTATCAGCTCCAACCCTACTACCATTTCTACTTCCATTTTCCCAGAGGCTGCCACAGCTACTCTCTACAACACCAGCTGCCATTGCTGGTTCTGGTACAAAAGCTTCTTCTACCACATCTGGATCATCTCTGATATGATTTGGATTTATATACCCACCCAAATCTCAAGTCAAATTGTAATGATCGTCAGTGTTGGCGGAGGGACCTAATGGAAGGTGACTGAATCATAGGGGCGAATTTCCCTCTTGCTATTATTATGATAGTGAGTTCTTACAAAATCTAGTTGTTAAAAATTGTGCAGCACCTCCTTTTGCTCTCTTCCTCATGCTCCGGCCATGTAGGATGTGCCAGCTTCCCCTTCGCCTTCTGCCATGATTGTAAGTTTCCTGAGGTCTCCCCAGCCACATTTCCTGTACAGTCTCCAGAACTGTAAGCCAATTAAACCTCTTTTCTTCATAAAATATCCAGTCTCAGGTAGTTCTTTATAGCAATGGGAGAACAGCCTAATGCAATCTCCCCTAGCAAGAACCACATCTTCTGTTACTACTCTCTGGCTGCCATCACCACACTGGCTCTCATCACAGTTTTACTTACCACCTCTTGCACTTATACCCACTGTTTCTCTTTCTACCAATACACCAGCAGGCACCAATACTTCCTCAGCTGCCTCCAGCACTGCTACCACTAATACTTGGTCTAATTCCACCACATCTCTTAATATTTTATCAGCTTCCATTACATCTTCTGCCTCCAGTTCACAATATCAACTGTGACCACCTCGATCCCACAGACATTCCTACTTCCTCTAACTCAACTGCCACATCTACACTCATTGACTCTCCCATACTTTATTCATTTTGCCTACCTCCTCTATAGTCAATGCTCTAGTCTCCACAGAGGATATGACATTTTATCCCAGTACATTTGATAATATTACACTTGATTATGAACCTGACACCACTAATCTCCACACAAGTACAACTGATTGCATCAGTTCTTCTACTGCTTTGATATTACCAGTGACTGAATATTTCTGCATACACATAAGCCAACTTCTAATTCCAAACTCTATATACCTACTGCTGTTTTATTCATCGCTACTCTCTGCAACACCAGATGCCACTACTGCTTCTGGAACAAGAGTTTCTTCCACCACATCTGGATCATTTCTGATATGGTTTGGATTTGTATTCCCACCCAAATCTTATGTCAAACTGTAATCCTCAGTGTAGGAGGGGGGACATAGTGGGAGGTGACTGAATCAGGGGGCCGGTAATTTTAATATTTACCACTTTATTCAATCATGAGGCTGACAGGCAGACATACAGATAATTACTGAAAGATCGAACCTAACACCAGAAGCTTTGTAATGATTATTTCTTCTAAGAAATGTGTTATATTGTATATAAATTAAATATATATTTATTTGGTGTTACAGAGAAACACCATCACTATGCTGATGCTATGTACTGGTGGGGAAAAAAAAATTAAGTAAAGTATAGTAAGAATCAATATCATTAAAATGGCCATAATGCCCAAAGCAACTTACAGATTCAATGTTATTTCTGTCAAACTACCAATGACATTCTTCATAGAGCTAGAAAAAAACTATTTTAAAATTTATATGGAACCAAAAAAAAAAAGCCCACAGATAGCCAAGGCAATCCTGAGCAAAAACAACAAATCTGGGGCATCACATTATCCAAATTCAAACTGAAGTAGGGGACGGGACTTGACCCCAGAGGCAGGGCTCAGACACAGACCAGATAGAAGACTATCTAAAACAGGACAGGGTCAAAAGAAGCTTTCAATTGACCCACCCACTAGTGCGCTAAGTCAATTTACTATCACCATGGCAATACCTGGGAGTTACTGTCCATTTCCATGGCACCCAATGATCCAAAAGTTACTACTTCTTTCCTACATAAACCACCGCTTAAACTGCATGCGATTAGAAGTGGGTATAAATATGACTGCAAAATTGCCCTAAACTGCTACTCTCTGCTTATAGGAGTAGCCCTGCAGGCGCAATCAAGGAGCTATAACACCACCAGAACTGTAACACTGCCTGTTCAATAAAGCTGTTTACTTCTACCTCCAGCTTGCCCTTGAATTCTTTCTTGGGTAAATCCAAGAACCCTTGCAGACTAAGTTCCACTTTGGGGCTCACCTGCCCAGCATCAAAACTATACTACAGGGCCACAGTAACCAAAACAGCATGGTATTATTATAAAAACAGACACATAGATCAATGGAACAATATAGATAGCCTAGAAATGAGAACACACACCTACCACCATCTGTTCTGACAAAGCTGACAAAAATAAGAAATGGAGAAAGGACTCCCTATTTGATAAATGATGCCTGGATAACTGGCTAGCCACATGTAAAAGATTGAAATGGGACCCTTTCCTTACACTATAGACAAAAATCCACTCAAGGTAGATTAAACACTTAAATGTAAAACCCCAAAATATAAAAATCATGGAGGACAACCTAGGCAATAAAATTCTGGACATAGGAACAGGTAAAAGTTTCATGATGAAGACACCAAAAGCAATTGCAACAAAAGCAAAAATTGATTAATGGAACCTAATTAAACTTAAAGGCTTCTACACAGCAAAAGAAACCATCAACAGAGTAAACAGACAACCTACAGACTGTGAGAAAATATTTGCAAACTATGCATCAGATAAAGGTCTAATATCCAGTATCTATAAGAAACTTAAACAAATTTATAAGAAAAAAAAGCATTAAAATGTGGGGAAAGGACATGAACAGACACTTTTCAAAAGATGACATACCTGCAGCCAACAAGCATATGAATAAAAGTTCAATATCACTGATCATTGGAGAAATGCAAATCAAAACCACAATGAGATACCATCTCACACCAGTCAGAATGGCTATTAGTAAAAGGTAAAAAAAAAAAAAAAAAAAAAAAAAAGGTGCTGGTGAGGTTGCAGAGAAAAGAGAACACTTCTACACTATTGGTGGGAGTGTAAATTAGTTGAACCATTGTGGAAATCAATGTAGTGATTCATCAGAGAGCCAAAAACAGAATTACCATTCGACACAGCAATCCCATTACTGAGTATATACTCAGAGGAATACAAATCATTCTACCATAAAGATGCACACAAATGTTCATTGAAGTACTGTTCACAATAGTAAAAACACAGAATCAACATAAAAGCCCATCAATAACAGACTGGATAAAGAAAATGTGTACACATACACCGTGGAATCCTATGCAGCCATAAAGAATGAGATCATGTATTTTGCAGGAACATGGATGGACCTGGAAGCCATTATCCTTGGAAAACTAACACAGAAACAGAAAACCAAATACCACATGTTCTTACTTATAAACACGAGCTAAATTATGAGAACTCATGGACACAAAGGAATAACAGATACTGGGGCCTACTTGAGGGTGAAGGATGGAAGGAAGGAGAGGAGCCAAAAAAATAACTACTGAGTACAAGTCTTAGTACCTGGGTAATGAAATAATCTTTACAACAAACACTCATTATTTGAGTTTACCTATATAGCAATCCTTCATGTGTACCCCTTAACCTGAAGTAAAAGTTTAAAAAAAAGAAGGAAAAAGAATCTGAAGATGAAATGCAAACTACTCACATTAACTAATATTAGATGTGAGAAAAGTATGACATAAAAAAACTGTTGGTAATATCATCAAGAACAACTCTCATCAGACTGAATAAAAAATTTTAGTGAGTCTACAAAACTGTGAAGGGGCTATGGCTCTGTTCACAAGGCATCTTTTTTTGTTGTTATTCCTTTTTCTCTATTTCATTTATTTCTGCCCTTATATTACTTTCTTTTTTCTCTTGTGTATTTTGTTGCTTTTGCCAAGTTCTTAGAGATGTCAAAAGTTTAACTCATTTGTTTTCAGTGTTTCTCATTTTTTTATATTTGAGAGCTAGAGGTTACATGTTCCTTTGTGTCCCATAAATACTGGTTTTTTGTATTTCACTGTTATTCAGCTGTAAATATTTTGTAATTTCCTTAATTAATTATTTTATAGTTTCAAATGTATTCAGTAATATGTGATTTCATTTGTATGCATAGAGATGTTTTTACCTAGTCTGATTTCTATTGATTAGCAAGAGAGTCCACTGTAGCCCCCAAAATAACTGACACTTCTGTCCAGAGCACATACTTAACAAGAGGAAAATATGCATATTAAGACACAGCCCATTGTTTCTCAGGAAGTAATCAAGATACAAAGGACAACTGTCAACTAAACAAACAACCAACCATTCTTGGTATAAAAGCCTCAATCCACACATGACCTTTACTCAATTACAGTATTTCCTGTTCTTAAAAGCATCTAGTAGGAAGGCTATAAGAAATTTTCTCTCACTGATCTTTCGTATTTGCTATGTTAGATTTTAAGTTGCTTCTTTGCTACAAAAATGCCTAGGCACAGTAACCAACAAGAATACAACTGACAAGTAGTTTGACCAGATCTGAAGGAAGTATTCCTTAGAAGGTAAATACCTGGGAATTCAAAAACTAAGACTTTTGAATAGAGCAAGGTTATTTTCTTAAGCATTGCATTTCTAATGATTACTGTAAAAATCCACTGATTAGACCAGCATTTCTAAATGTTCTTTCAGATTAAAATATGGTTAGTAATGCTATTTTATTTTTTAATCATTATGTAATTTAACAGTATGACAAAAAAATTTATGAGATTTCATAGGACTAATTCTAATGAAATCCACATTCTGCCTAATTTATCATGTCTTGATTTTCTTTTCTACCAGCAAATAATTTTTTAACATTAGTGATATGTCCTGTCTACCTGACATTAATCCTAACATAATTCACTGTATGGGGAGCTGTATGCGTCTTTTCAGTATGTAATGGTTATATCTAGTTTACTTACATTTTGGCTAAGAAAAACTCCAAATAAGGAAGAAAAGACCAGAAAAATATTTAATCTCCAGGGGAAAACAGCCTTACAAATAGAACTATAAAAGTTCATTTTTTTGTTTTGACCTTTAAAATGTCATATGAGTTTCACACTGCAATGGAGGAATATAGGATAATATTTCTCATTATCAATGTTAGACTTAGACTCCATGAGCATATGCATCATATCTGTCCTGAACATCTTTGAATTCTCCAGCTTCTAACACTTTGCCCAGGACGAAGCACCAGCACACAAATGACAAAGAAAGGAGAAGAATAAATAAAACTTAATGTTTGATAGATCAGTAAGGTGACTACATTTTAAAATAGATAGAAGAAAATAATTTGAATGTTTCTAGCATAAAGAAAAGATACATTTAAGGTAATGAATATCCCAATTACACTAATTTGATCATTACAAATTATATTAATGTATTAGATTATCACATGTACCCTGAAAATATGTACATCTATTATACATCAATTGAAAACATTTTTAAATAGTAATTTAAAATGGAAGGAGACAGAAAAATGGGAAGAAAAAAACAAAATGAGGAAAAAGGAAGGGGATGAGAAGGGATGAGAAGAAGGAAAATTAACAGCACATCCCTTGTAAGAAAAAGACATGTTTCCTCAAGATATATTTTGAGAAATGTAAGGAACGCTAAACATTTGAAAACATAAACAGTGGTCCCAGGGCAAGTGGGGTGAGGGGAGCTGATGAGGGTTGGGGGACAGGAAAACTCTATTTATATATACAACCAATTTAAAGTATTTTAAGGGCTTCCAAAGATTAAACAACAAAGATTGGAATAAAGCCAAGTATAAGTATATCAGCTATTAATTGATTCAATAAATTTTTATTGTGTGGTATTATATGTATTTACATAAGTTCTGGAAATTGAGCATAGAAGCAGACAGATTATACTCCTACCTCCATATAGCTTTCAGTTCAGTCACCTTTTTAATATTATATATGTTGTCTTTAAACGTGGTCTAAACATTCTTAAGAACTTTGTTATTATACAAATATCTTATCACATAGGGATGGTAATGCTAATGAAGGAAGGGCTATACTATGCACATCAGTACAACCATAAAATGACCCAAAATGTTAGGATGAAAAGCCTGGAATTGATAACTACAAAACTATAAAAGTTTTGTAGTTATAAAACTATATGGGAAGTACTTATAACTTACAACTCATGCAGGGAGTTTTATAATGAAAACAGAGTATCTTTAAAATAATGTATCAGAAATGAGAAAAATCAATGGGGGAAGTAAGAATGGTGGCAGCACCTACATATGGAGGGATGGGTCTTAATAAATACACTTGTATTACTTTATCTTTGAGAAAAATGCAAAAGAGTATAAATTGACTCCAGATGGATTAAAGATTTAAACATAAGACCTAACATCATAAAAACCCTAGAAGAAAATCTAGGCAAAATCATTCAGAACACAGGCATAGGCAAGGACTTCATGACTAAAACACCAAAAGCAATGGCAACAAAAGCCAAAATAGACAAATGGAATCTAATTAAACTTAAGAGCTTCTGCACAGCAAAAGAAACAATCATTAGACTGAACTGGCAACCAACAGAATGGGAAAAAATTTTTGCAAGCTACCCATCTGACAAAGGCTAATATCCAGAATCTTCAAAGAATTTAAACAAATTAACAAGCAAAAATCAAACAACCCCATCAAAAAGTGGGCAAAGGATATGAACAGACACTTTTCAAAAGAAGTCATTTATGCAGCAAACAAACATGAAAAAATGCTCTTCCTCACTGGTTATTAGAGAAATGCAAATCAAAACCACTTTGAGATACCATCGCATATCAGTTAGGATGGCAATCACTAAAAAATATGGAGACAACAGATGCTGGAGAGGATGTGGAGAAATAGGAATGCTTTTACACTGCTGGTGGAAGTGTAAATTAGTTCAACCATTGTGGAAAACAGTGTGGCTATTCCTCAAGGATCTAGAATTAGAAATACCATTTGACCAGCAATCCTATTACTGGGTATATATCCAAAGGATTACAAATCATTCTATTATAAAGACAAATGCACATGTATGTTCATTGAGACACTGTTCACAATAGCAAAGATTTGGAAGCAACTCAATGCCCATCAATGATAGACTGGACAAGGAAAATGTGGCACATATACACCATGGAATACTATGTAGCCACAGAAAATGATGAGTTCGTGTCCTTTGTAGAGACATAGATGCATCTAGAAACCATCATTCTCAGCAAACTGACACAAGAACAGAAAACCAAATGCCACATGTTCTCACTTATAAGTGGGTATTGAACAATAAGAACAAAGGGAGGGGAACATCGCACACTGGGGTCTGTTGGGTGGCAGAGGGCTAGAGGAGGGATAGCAGGGGCTGGAGAGATTGGGGAGGTATAACATCAGGAGAAATACCTAATGTAGGTGACAGGGGGATGGAGGCAGCAAATCACCATTGCATCTGTATACCTACGTAACAATCCTGCAAGATCTGCATATGTACCCCAGAACTTAAAGTATAATGAAAAAAAAAAAGAAAGAAAAATCAAAGAAAAGCAGAAGCCAAAAAACTGCATTTAGGATTATCAGACTCATAAGTTCTTTGTCAGAAAGTGGAAGAGTAATAATGAGCACCTGTAGCCTACCTGCTTGTCTTCTCATCCCTGGCTCCTCCTCCCTCCCTCCCCACCACCCCAACAGAGGTCATGTGAAAACAAATGTGGATACTCCAGGCCAAACATCCTCCTCAATTTCCCCTCCAGCCTAGGGGTACATATGCACAGTAGCAACATGGTCTCTGTTAGTAGGATGAACCCAAGGAAGAAGCTTTTGCACTTCTGGAAGTGAGCTCAGGAAGAGAGGGAAAAAAAAACCTTCTGGTGATTACTCCTGTTGCCCTCTATGGCCACATGAGGGCCAAAATAAGGACCTCTAAACTTCAAGACTCAAATGAGGGATCCCTTTTGCCTAGGCCTGAAGGTAGTACTTGCCATCTTATATAGGCTTAATGTTTTCATTTTTCTTTTGCAGGTAAGTGGACACAAGAAAAATAAGCCAAAAACTAGACTATTATAAAATCTTTCTTCTAAAGGACCAGCTTCACATTAGCATGTACCTTCTTCCACTAAAACTGGTCAGATTCAACTTCAATCAAATTCATCTAGTCAACAAAGATCCACAGTCTCTCAAACTCATTTAAATTCTATTGCTTCTAAGAGATCAGAGATGAATCCTAGTCAAATGTTTCCTATCCAACAAGGTAGTCTTCTTTCAACCCCAAACTCATGTGAACTTACTTCTTGAAACAAGTTTTAGATCTGCTAAATCTTGCCCAGGAAAATTTTCATTGAAGTTCACCAAAAAAATCTAAGAATTAGATCAATTCAAAACTCTTTCCAGTAATCAAAGAAATTTTCAAATAAAAATTAAGCCAAACTCACTGATTCAGCCAAAGAAAATCAAGATCTCAGACAATAAGATCTAGGCACAGGGAAATAAATATTCAAAGGAACAATCTAACACAAAAAGAACTTACCAAAAAAAAAAAAAAAAAAAAAAACAGCCAATCAAATCCTGGGCTAAAATCTCCAACACAACTAAAAGGTTTAACCATTGCACCTGAGAAAGTACAGCTGTCCTCTCCTTGGAAATATCTTGGGTACCTATTAACTTCCCAGTCAGTGAGACCACAAAAGACTAAATTAAATACTAGCAACTTGCACACCTTAATGATTTTCAAAAATAATTGGGAGACATTAATTGGCTCTGCCCCACTTTGGAAACTCCTACTGATAAACTACAAAACCTGTTTTCTATCTTAAAGGGCAATGCAGCCCTGGATTCTGCTGGATATTTAACCCCTACAGCAGAAAGAGAAATTGAGGAAATTGAGCAAGCCATTTCTCACAGGCAGCTAGATCACATAGATCTGCTCTATTCAGTTCACCTATTTATTTTTCCTACCAAACACTCCCCTACAGTGTTAATAGTACAAACAGCCCCCCAGATATGATTTTGGAATGGGTTTTTTTGCTCACGTACTGGGACAAAACTCTGTCCCCCTATATTCAGTTAACTAGTAAAGTCATCTATTCAGGCCACAGATGATGCAATCAGTTGTTAGATTGCATTCTGATGTCATAAGAATAAGAAGTAAAAGGCAATTCGAAGCAGTAATACCCCTCTCTTTAGATCAGCAAATAGTCTTCTCTGATTACACAGGGCAAATAGAGCAGGTATTTCCTGCTTACTGATAAGCTCCTTCAATTCTTATCACATACTCCTGCAATCTTACCTACAAAAATAGTTCACTCCCCCATACCTAATGCTTTAGCACTGTTTACTGTTGGTTCAGGTAAACATGGAAAAGTAGCAGTCTGTGGAGACCACACAATTCACTCACTCGATCTGGATTTACTAGTATTCAGAGAGCTGAGATTGGAGCTTTAATTCTGGCTTTAGAGACTTTTTCCAATCAGCCCATCAATATTGTTAGCGACTCTGCCTACTCTTTATTTATTGCAAAACCTTGAAACAATTCTAATTAAGTCCACTCTGGAGCCTACCCTGTGTGCTCTCTTTCTTTGATTTCAGCAATTCCTGGATTAATGCACACATCCTATTTTTATCACACACATTAGAGCCCACAGCTCACTGCCTGGGCCACTGACTTAATGGCAATGAACAAGCAGACCTCCAAGTTATGACATCATTGCTTGACTAAGCCACCCAATCACATCAATTTTTCCACCAAAATTGGAGAAACTTAATTTCAACTTACCCAGAGACTAGCTAAACAAATCATCCTGCAATGCCCGGATTACCAGCTCGCAGGCACATCTCCTCCTTCCACAGGTGTTAACACTAGAGGACTAGAACCTAATCAGTTATAGCAAACAGATGTTACCCACATCGCTAAATATGGAAAACTTAGATAGGTACATGTATCCATTGATACCAACACTCATTTAATTAGTGCACACACTCTTCCTGGAGAATCCACTCAATATGTCATTAAACATCTTTTAACTTTTGTGTTTATGGAGCAGCTGACAAAAATTAAAACTGATAATGGTCCAGCTTATGCCAGCTCACAATTTCAACAATTTTGTCAGACATGGAACATCCAGCATTCCACAGGCATCCCATATAACCCCCAAAGTCAGGCAATGGTAGAACACACCCACTCCATCCTTAAAAATATGCTCAGAAAACAGGAAAGGGGAAGTATGGAGGAAAAAAAACCCTGCAACACTATTGGCACAAGCCTTATTTACCCTTACGTTTGTAAATTTAGATGACAAATTTCAATCAGCTGTAGAAAAGCACTTTGCTAAAACCTCTCAAGATAGAAACAGTAAGATTAAAGAGAGAAATAGAGGGAAAGAATGAGTAAGAGAGAGACTACAAGAGACAGAGATCAGAGATAGACACAGAAAGTGAGACTAAGGAAAAAGATAATGTAAAAAGAGAAGAAAGAAAGAGACAGGGGGGCAAAGAGAGAAGGAGAGGTAAAGAGAAATGGAGAGAAAAAGTAAAGGCGTGTTGAAGATTGTAAAGGTCGTAAAAAATGTTATGGGAAAAATTTATGCAGGAAATGTGTATGATTTCAGTTTTAATGGTCTAAGCAAGTTTTAAAATGTTAATTGTAAAAGAAATTCTGTGTATAAACATATTGGCTAAAGTTAAAGAAGTATCAATTTTTCTGTAAACTAGACATTAAAATAAGGCACAACAGGTTTTTCTTAAAGCACTAACCTGCTCTTTAACAAAGATTATAAAAGGTCTCTTAGCACAGGCACAACCCCTAGAATTTCCAGTACACCAGCCCCAGCCTGGAAACTATGTCCTCATCAAAGGATGGAAAGAAGAAAAAAACTTGAACCAGCCTAGGGAAGCCCACAGGACCACACACACCCCAGGCATCACCTGGGGAATCCTAACGAAGACAAGAGGCTGAGCGAATCCTGCTCTGGACATAGACATCATTCACTCCAGATAATTTGTTTCTTTTTTATTCTCTCATTTGCCTGCAACCTGTACCTGCTGGGCTCATATCTTAGACCTGGCTTTCTTTCACCCTGTCACTTGGGCAGACACTCCCTTCCCAGACTACAATAACGTGACTGCTTGGTTAGCAGGGATAGATTTACCCCCAGTGGGGTCCCTCAGTAATGGCACACATCCAACTAAGGTGCCAAATAACACAATGCATCACTCCACTATCCTCCCACTGTGTGTAAGTTTTAAAGGTTCTAACCCTTACTGTTTACCTGCCCAAAAACAAGTATGGCTACATTATGGCAAAGGGAATGCCTTAACAGTCTTAGCTGCAGGTAGCCTCAAACCAGGCAATGCAATCAATGCTACTTTCCCAAACATTCCTTCCTGTGCTAAAGAACAGAGCCAGGAAAGTAAAGGATTCCACTTTAGATGGGAAGTCTGTCACAGGAAACAAGCACATAGCCTCCAGTTAGGCAAATATAACATTTTAGACTGGAGCCCCCACAATCAATTGCAGGGCAGCCTTACTAATGTCTTCATCCATCAAAGCATTAATCACAGTTCTATAGCTATGTCTCATTCCCCTATAATTTGGGCTGATGGGGGAAATAGGATATTCCAGACCATGAGTAAAATCAATGCCACCCCAAGACATCTTATGGCACTTGGGACATCTTAGCACCTCTTTTAACACCTGGCATGGGACATATCATAATTCTAGTCACAACTATACTATAATCTTTATTCACAGTCACACTGATCAGTGCCTGATTTGCACTACCCATCTATGTTTCCCTTATGGAAGCTAATATTTCCATTACACCCCAAAACTCCATGTTTGTGACCCAGGTGCAGAGACAGGCTTGGTTTGTCTCATGTATCCCTAATCACAACACACCTAATTTAAAAGTTACAAGTGTCATGGTATTAAGGAGACAATCTGAGGCATTCCTACCAGTCAATTTAACACACGGTTGGCAAGGTTCCTCTGCCTGTGCCACCTTAGAACGTGCTCTATCCCAGGTTAAACACAAAAGATTCATAATTACACTTATGGCCTTTAAAGTCTCAGCCATAATCATCCTGCAACTGACAGCATCATGGTGGCATCTATTACTGGGTCACTACAAACAGCTGCCTTTGTAGATAATCTGGCCAAAAATGTGTCTAATGAACTTCTCTTACAGAAAGGTACAAATCAAAAAATAATATCTCCTCTCCAACACCACTTTTTTTGTGTGTCTGCCTGCCAGCATCGTAATAATAGATTGCTGTAGTTCCTGGAACCAATAATTAACCAGAAGCCAATATTTTTATAATTATAATTTATTCTATCAACTAAATATATTTTATTTCTACATTTGGGTATAAAAGAGTTGTAATACTAGCATGCTGAAGGGTCATAAAACTATTAAAAATATGTGTAATTTAAAGAAATATTTATTTATAACAGCTATCACTCCTACCTAGTGAATGTAAAATTATAAAAATATGTTTCTAGCTACAATTTTAGTTTTAAAGATTTACACAGAATTGGAAGACAAACTGAAAATACATGTCAAAATGTTCTTGATGGCGCTTTTGGGGATGATTAGATAATAGGTTGTTTTTTCACTATTTTTTCTACATATTTGTATTCTCCAACTTTAATGAAGCCATATTTATTTTAATTCAGGATTAAATAAGCATCCTAGTCAAAAAGCCAACCCTGCTCTGTGTTATCCTAGTTATTATTATGTGGTGAATTCCATTGTCTATACAAACTTTAAGAAGGTTGACAGACTGAGAAGAGTAAAGGTATCTGGAGACCAATGCCATTCTTCACAGGGGCTTCAGATAACATGAGGTCAGCCTAGAACTAAACCCAAGAAGACTTCCTCCTCCACTCTCCCAATCATCCTCTTCCTTCAAAAAACCTGGAGCCTCCAACCCAAGTACTCCAGACTAAGTCAAAACTTCTAATTGGAAAACACGTGGAGATAGGGTCATTCTGAGAAACCCATTCACATAAATCCCAACCCAGACTGATCTTTATCTAATTAAGACAACAATTCTTCCATCAAAACAAAAAAGAGGTTGGTATAATAGACACCACCAATTGCCTCAAGGTATTGGTTGAGAGAATGAAAGCTGGATGCAAACATAACTTGCATATTTCAGCAATTTGGTTCACTAAGTCACAACGAACTTTTTCAAGGAGAATGAATGTACAAAGGAGCAACTGCCAAGTTTCATCAGGAGCAGCTACCTTTTCTTTGTTTGAGCAAAATGTTTCACCCCAGACATGACCTTCTCTCTCCAGGTTCAAATGAATCATTAAGAAAGGCATCCTCTCATGGCCACTCGCTCATTTGTTTTTCTGTTTCTCCTGGGCTTGAAGATCACCAAGCACAGAGGCTGATGGGACCTCTAAGAGATCTGGGAGGAAGTGTCCCACTCAGGTAGGTCCTTACATCCACATACAGAAGCTTTTGAATACAGATCCAGGCTCTCTAATCCTTAAATGTGTTATGTGCATGAGTCACTATGCCTGCAATGCCATGGGCTTTTAAAATATATTCTAGATACATATGACTATGAAGCAGAAAAGCATTCAAGACATCATGGGGATATTACTTACATACTAAGAAATCCTTGTCTCCATTTGTAATAACGTACCCACATTCTGGGTGGCTTAAAAGAATAAAAATTTATCTCATAGTTTTACAGACTAGAAGTCTGAAATCAAGGTGTCTACAGGGGCATCTTCCCTGTGAAACCTGTAGGGGAAGGTTCCTTCCTTGACTTTTCCGGTTTCTGGTAGCCCCAGACATTCTTGGCTTGTGGCAGCATACTTCCAATTTCTGTCTCTGTCTTCAAATGACGTTTTCTCCTGTGTCTTCTTTCACATGACCATCTTCTTATAAGGATACTAGTTACATTGGATTAGGAGCCCATCTTACTCTGGTATGACTTCATCTTAACTTGAGTGCCATATGGGCATTATTCTCATCACTTTACCGAATCTGGTATCCAAAGGTATAACAAGATTACATTGGGAGAAAGATAGTACTTACAATCAAATTTGTATCTTCTATTTATTCCCACAGACTCTCTTAAATACTATCTAGAAAAATCAGGATAAATATCTTGAATATGGAATAAAAGTTGTATGTGGAATTCAACCTTTAGAAAAAGATGTCACACACGCCCTCAACTCCTTATACTTTTAACAACAAAGGAGCAGTGCCTTTTGTTTCCAATTTAAGCCCACATTTTTCACATACCCATGGGAAATCTGAAGTCCCCTGGTCACCCTCCACAACCCTCTTCTTGTGCCTCCCTATAGTACTCTTACCCCAAGTAATTCATGATTTGGTATTCAAGGAGACAGAGTTCTCAATAAGTTACTAATTTCCTTGTGAGACCTCTTCAGCCTGGACATTACAGTCCATATCACTACCAACATTTTGTTCACAACTATTCTAACAAGTCTCTAGGAAGTTTCAAAGTTTTCCTCATCTTTCTTTTTCTCAGCCCTCCAGACTCTTCCAATCTCTGCCCATTACCCAGTTCCAAAGTCACTTCCATATTTTCAAATATCTTTAGAGCAATGCCCCATTCCTCAGCATCAATGAGCTAGTCAGAAGACTCTGAAAACATGTATTCAGAAAGATTAATTTAATACAATACCTAAATGTCTTCAGATATTTAAATAGCAAATGAGGAATTGAACTGACAATAAGCATGTTAAAAATGAAGGAAATGGAAAAAGGACACAAACATTAATTCCAGGGATGTGTTAGTCCATTTTCACACTGCTATAAAGAACTATTTGAGACTGTATAATTTATAAAGAAAAGAGGTTTAATTGACTTACAGTTCCATATCACTGGGGGGAAGGACTCAGGGAATTTACAATCATGGTGGAAGGCAAACGGGAAGCAAGACCCACCTTACATGATGGCAGAGGAGAGAGAGAGAGAGCAAAGGAGAACTGCCACACACTTTTAAACCATCAGATCTCATGAGAACTTACTCATTATCATGAGAACAGCATGGGGGAAACCACCCTCATGATACAAACACCTCCCACCAGGTACCTCCTTTGACACGGAGGGATTACAATTCAAGATAAGATTTGGTGGGGACACAGAGCCAAACCATAGCAAGGGAAAACAAAAAGTTGTGAAAAATGTCAATAATGTTTGCACATTCAAAGTGGTGTAAATATGAATTGATTATTGGCATTAACTAACACTTTAATTTTACTATATTTTGCAGTTCGGGTTACAAAAGGTAAAAGTGAACAATGGAAGATGAAGGTGAAAAAGATCTTCAAAGCCTCCACATTAAAAAATCAATAGACCGTGCCCAAAATTGAAAAAGAATCAAGAAATAATACATAATCATGCTATTTGGAGAAATAAATGTAAACATCAAATAATAAGATAAAAGGCAGGGGATGGCAAATGTGGTTGCTCTGGGAAGTGGTAAATATGGGAATGAGGGGTGGGGCAGGGGACAGATGTTCTTCATAACAGAACAATGTAACCATTTGACTTTAAATTATGGACACTTGGCCAGGTGTGGTGGTTCATATCTGTAATTCTCAATGCCTTGGGAACCCAAGGAGGGACAACTGCTTGAGGCCAGAAGTTTGAGACAAGACTGAACAACATAATGAGATCCCCATCACCGCAAAAATTTGTTTTAAATTAGCCAAGTGTGGTGGTTCATGACTGTAGTTCCAGCTACTCAAAATACAGATGGGAGAATTGCTTGATCCCAGGAGGTCGAGGATGCAGTGAGCTGATTATGCCACTGCACTCCAGCGTGGGTGACAGTACAAGAACCTGTCTCAATCAATCAATTATGTACACTTATGATTATGACAACAGTTAAAACTAAGAATAGGGAGAGAGAAGCCAAAATTAGAAAATTAATAAAATCTAAACCAAAATAAAATAGAGAAAACAAAGAACTCAAGAATTGTTTCTTTACAAACCTGTGAAAAGAGAAGAGGAACACAAATAAAAAACTAATAATAAAAATTATTGCATAATCATATATAGTAGAAAATAAAAATAAAATAATGAATATGTCTCTGAAAATATTTTTAAGAGAAATGAAATAGACACATTTAAATAGAAAGAAGGAAAACGTGTGTGTAAGAGAGAGATACCAAGTCTGACTCAAAAAATAGAAACCTTTAATAACTCTATAACCACTAAGAATGGTGACTATTAAATGAATAGTTAAAATCTTCTCACAAAGGAAGAATCTTCCCTATATGGTTTATATGAAAATTTTATCATCTTTTCCAAGTTAAAGCATTCTAATCTTCTGAAAACTCTTTCAAAAATTAAGATTTTTTAATGAAATGGTCTCCAATTCAATCTGTAATGCTGATATTAAAACCAAAGCTAGCATGAGTAAAAAAAAGTCATGGTTAATCTCTCCACTGAATATAGATGAAACAATTCTAAGCTAAATATTTATAAAGGAAATCCAGCAATGTATTCAAATGCACACACTAAGTTAAGTTTATTCTGGGAATGCAAAGTGGTTTTACATTAGCAAACCTTAAATGCACAGCCACACTAATTAATTGAAAAAAAAAATTTAGATCATCTGAATCGATCTAAAAAAATCAATTGATAAAATCTCTACTCATTCATAATTAAAAAAAAAAAACCTTCTTAGCAACTAGGAATTATTAACAGGAGACCTTATTAGCCTGATAAATGATGAACTAGGAGTAGTGCATAAATATAAGGATATTGATAATGTTCTAGTAGTCCTTAAATTGTGTGATAGGTTCATGGGTGTTCACTTTTTATGCTTTGTATATTCTTTTGTATGTGTCAAATGTTACATAATTTTAATTGCATGTGCATTGTATAATTTCTGATCCCTAACATTAGAATTAATGGCAATGTTAATTTCTACCAGTAACAAAGGAATACCTATAAGTTATAAAATTTCCAAGCCCACAAAGAAAAAAAGTAATAAAAAATAAAAGCATCCTAAACAAAGACAATGAGAAAAAAGAGAAACAAAACAGCTTGGAAAACAAAATGTAAAACAAGTTAAAGAGAATAAATTGGAACATAACAGTAAACAGGAAAAAATGCAAATAGGTTGGATTCCTCATTTTAAAACAAAAACTCTCAGATTATTTTTAAATTACAACTGCATGCTGTTTGCTTGCAACACAATTGTAACAAAAACAGACAGAATTATTTACAGAAAAGAGAAAATGGTTCAGAAAAATATCACATAAAGAGGAGTGATGTGACAATGCTACAGAATGGAATCCAAAGGGAAAATATTTAAATAGAATAAGCAGGGAATGTTATACTGATAAAGGTTATCATCTATTTAGAAAACATAAAAGTCGTAAAACTGTATTTACTTAACTTCATAAACTTTGAAATATAAAACAGAAGTACTATAAATATAAAAAGAAATTAATAATTTCAAATCCAGATGAGAAAATTTAACATGCATTTTCTCAGCAAATTGGATGACAAAAAATAAGGATATAGAGAATTTAAGTAGCATTATATTTACATTTAATACTAATAGTTACTTCAAACAAAAAATTCCCTTCTTTTTTACAAATATTCACAGGTTTTATAAACAGAGATTATAACAGAAAGAGAACCAACTGGAAAGAGTGAAAATCCCAAATGAGACATTTACTACAAAGTAGAAATTGTTGGTTTAACCTTCTTATAATGTACATACTAACAGATGTAATGAATGCAACAATTTTTGTGCATCTCTAATCTCCAGGGATCCTGGATGTTATCAAAGATGAATGTCCCACAGTTAATTTGACATAAAAGAATTTACCACATCCTGTAACAAGCAATTAGGTTGAAGGACTTTTATATTCTTTATTTGCATTTTAGCTAATTAATAATCTTAGATTAATAAACATCAACATTATTAAAACAAGACAAATCTGTATTATAAACTAACATAAGTTTCCATAAGCATGACACCAAAGTTTATAGATTGGAGAACACAGATACTTCCTAAATTAAAATTATCGGCCCATTTTTGGTAGCTATGACTCTCTCATAAAAACAGAAGAGAAAATATCACACTAGATCCTTCACTGTTTTAGAAAACAATATTACAACACTTAGAGTACACCATACATGGCTAGATGTAAGAAAAGAAAAAAAAAAGAAAAACAGAGGGGAAAGAGAGATACATAACAAAGTAGGATGGAAGACTAAAGTGTGAGGTACCAACCAGTTATCAAAGCTCAGAATGATGAAAGATAAAAATCACAATGCTGGTAATATCAAGGATGTTTCCAAAAACTAGTAGAATTTGAGAAGACTTGTTTTGATAGATAAGTAGCCAAACATTATGTGAGAAGCAAGAGCAAAAAGAAAGGTGCTAGGGCCTCAAGAGTGAAGTAATTAATACACATGAAAGTTACGAAAAACTTCTTTTTGTTTTTGAGTTGGAGTCTTGCTCTGTCAACCAGGCTAGAGTGCAGTGGCACAATCTCAGCTCACTGCAACCTCCGCACCTTGGGTTCAAGCAATTCTCCTGCCTCACTCAGCCTCCCTAACAGCTGAGATTACAGGCGTGCACTACCACACCCAGCTAATTTTTGTATTTTTAGTAGAAGGAGTTTTACCATGTTGGCCAGGCTGGTCTCTAATTCCTAACCTCAAGTGATCTGCCCGCCTCAGCCTCCCACAGTGCTGGGATTACAAGAGTGAGCCACCGCGCCCGGCCAAAAACTTCTATTTTAATTGTATATCTAGTATTATAAGCATTCCTCTACATATTTTTGAAATATAGGATGGTGGATTAAGAATGTGACTCAGTCAACACAGTCCGAAGTTATACTTTCCACTTCTAAAATAAATTGTTATCTCCTGTAAGATATGATAAAAATCAGATTCAGCAAGGATATATTAAGTGCCTGATTTGCAAGCACAATATTCTGTGCTAGAAGGTATGGCCAATGCAAAAGAGAATAAGTCATCAAACTTAGACCTAACTAAGTCGGCAAGTCCAACTGATGTACATTACAATAATGAAAGGCGTACCGAGGTAGGTGTAAAATAGAGGAAAAAACAAAACGGTACAATAAAATCCATAGAACAAATGAGATAGACTCCTCCGACCACTCATATTTTATTATACAACTGTTGTGCTTTAATCTTTAATAATTGGCCTTTTTTAATTTTCACATTATAACTTGGATAAAATGGACATGACTATAAAGGGCTTTTTTTTTAAGACCACATGCTCTCTTCAGATTTATAGAACTTGGAAGCCCACTAGCCAAAGGTTACCAAATCCTCCACTTAAGTGCTTAGCAAAGCCTGTTGTAGTGAGTTACAACACAACCGTTCCTCAGGAAGGAACACGGAGAATAACTGTCAAACACAGTAAATGACAACCATCTATTCTTTTGTTTAAGCACAGCCCTCAATACAGACGTGACAATCTCTTCCAACACAATATTTCCTATATCTAAAAGAATGGAATAAGAATAAAAACAGTTTATAAAAAACATTCTTGTCTCACCAGTGAATGTGTCCTTAATCTTCACTTGCTCCCGGATGGTGAAGATGCTCAAACACTGAGGCTGACAAGAACCCCTGTAAGTGCCAACTTGACTACATCAGGAAAGAAGGACCTTGCAAAGGTAGGTACTTGTAATTTTCAATAGTCTTTTGAAAAGAAATCCAGACTCACTTCTTTTATCTTTGGATTTTTCAAGATAATTAAAATGTTCAGGCACTGTGGGTAAACTTCTGACCTGTTTTTAATGCAAATACAGTCAGTGATGCTGTTTTCATATATTTGCAAAATATGTTATAGAGTATTATGAAGATAAATATTCATTAGGTCCCATTTAAAAGAGTTTGTTCCAACTAATAGGCCATTTCTACATGTCTCTTCCAGAATTTTAATGTCAAATCACAATCAGTTACCTGATATTAGACTTAAATTAACTGAATGTTTATCCTAACATAATGGATGAATGTTGTCGTTCAGATTATTTCTTTTTTTTTTTTTACTGTACTTTAGGTTCTGGGGTACATGTGCAGATCATGCAGGATTGTTGCATAGGTACACACATGGCAATGTGGTTTGCTGCCTCCATCCCTCCATCACTTACATCTGGCATTTTTCCCCATGTTATCCCTCCCTTCCCCCCAATAGACCCCAGTGTGTGATGCTCCCCTCCCTGTGTCCTTGTGTTCTCATTGTTCAACACCCACCTATGAGTGAGAACATGTGGTGTTTGATTTTCTGCTCTTGTGTTAGTTTGCTGAGAATGATGGTTTCCAGGTTCATCCATGTCCCTACAAAGGATACTAACTCATCATTTTTTATGGCTTCATACTATTCCATGGTGTATATGTGCCACATTTTCCTTGTCCAGTCTATCGATGGGCATTTGGGCTGGTTGCAGGTCTTTGTTATTGTAAACAGTGCTGCTATGAACATACATGTGCATGTATCCTTATAATAAAATGATTTATAATACTTTGGGTATATGCCCAGTAATGGGATTGCTGGGTCAAATGGAATTTCTATTTCTAAGTCCTTGAAGAATCGCCACACTGTCTGCCACAATGGTTGACCTAATTTACACTCCCACCAACAGTGTAAAAGTGTTCCTATTTTTCCACATCCTCTCCAGCATCTGTTGTCTCCAGATTTTTTAATGATCACCATTTTAACTGGCATGAGGTGGTATCTCAATGTGGATTTGATTTGCATTTCTCTAATAATCAATGATGATAAGCAGATTATTTCAACTCAAAAACCTAACTGTAGCATCCCTGTTTTTTATGGTAGGATTAAATTCTTTAAAAATTAATGTGTAATTCTCTCTTATTCCATTATTCTAATTCTGCAGTTTAATAAGAGCATAGATAAAAGCATAGAACTAAAAAAATAAGAGCATGTTAAATAAATGAAAACAAAAGAAGAAAATTTTCTTTTCTTTCTTATGGAATTTTTGAGAAAAATGTATTTTTTTTATTGTTCACAATAGTACAACAGATTAAAAACAATGGCTTTGAAGTCATGTTTGCAAACCTAGCTTTGTCACTTACTGGCTTTGTGACCTTGAATAAGTTGCTTAAACTTTGTTGGTTTTTCTACTGTAAAATGAAGATGATTACATCTACTTCTTAAGGTTGTTGTAGAAATAAGTAACAAATGTAAATTAAATTTGCCCAATTTGTAAATCAGCTCAGTAAGTGGTAACTCCTCTTTACACAAATAGTGGGATTGTTTTCTAGAAAAGAGACTATGTCCTTATGACATACTGTACTAATTGTCAAAAACCATCATCTCTCAAATCCTTTGTAGTTCATATTCCATGACTTCACAAAATGGATTCCTAATCCAATAAAATATCTGCTTTAATCACACAACTCTTGATACTATACAGTAGTTGAGAGCGGTTGCAACTTAAATAATATGAAACTCACAAAATACTTATATTCAATGTTGAAATGCAGTTTGTAGCACCACTTGAATAATGATGAGTATTTCTAAAACTCAAAATTTTTCAATATTTCTATTTCCTATTCTACCTGCTTCATAATGTTAAAATTTTAAGTTGAGAAACAGTCTCTTTTGCAAGAATGCCAATGTGCAAAATATTAAATATAAAATGTATTAAAGCCAAAATATGTCTTAGCATTTATACTCTACCTCCTCAAAACATTTCTAATTATTTTTTCATTACTCTTAATAATTTCTTCTTCAAGAAATAGTTGTGTTGATAATAATTATTTGTCAAATATGTAGTTGTTGTGTGGATAACAAAGAATGAGTGTTACTTGCTCCTTCAGGGATCAGCCAGGAAGGATGAAACGGCTTCACTTGACCCTGGGCCTCTTTGTGCTCATAGCCTGCTTCTTGGTAAGCATCACTGAGCTCAGTCTGCCTCCAGATCTGATATAAAGTCACTAATATGCTACTTAAATCCATTAATACACAATTTGAATATTTCCATATGTGACAACCAGCTATTTTTTTCCATTTAGGTGGTGAAACAAACCACTGTAAAATTATTTCTTCAATAACAATTATTTACTGCCTACCAAGTTCTGTGTACTATTCTAGACAGTGGGAGACAGTAGCAGGCAAAACAATTTATGGTATGTTACTAGTAACAAATGCTAAGGAGAAAAAAATAAGCAGGTAAGGGTACTATACATAAGGATCAGCTTAAATTTTTTGACAGCATGGCCAGGAAACACCTCTGAAAAGGTGTCTCTTGAGGAAAGAATAAAGGAGAGAGCTAAAGTTGAGACTCCTTTGAAGAACAGTCTTCCAAGCAGAGGGAACAACACGGGCAAAAGCACTGATGAAATGTACCTGGTGTTTTCCAGAAACAGCAAGGAGATCAATAGGACTGGAGTTGAATGAATGGGAGGGAAAGTAGTATGAGACGATGTCAAAAAGGTGTTGGGAGCCAGATTATCTGGCTTGAAGGTCATAGTAAAAACTTACTCAGAGATGTTGGCAACCACTAAACAGTTTTAAGGGAAGAAATGACATGATTTGATTTATATTTTAAACACATTAGATGCAGCATTGAGAACAACCTGTGTTTTGTATTTATCTAACATGTTTTAAGCACACTAGTTATTGTGTTGAGAATTAACTGTAAGAGGATACAATTAGAAGTGGGAAGACTAGTTAGGCAGTTACTATAGTAATTAAGTGAAAGACGATGGTGGCTTAGAGCATAATGGTAACAGTGGATATGGTTGGCACAAGTGAAATCTTAGATATATTTTGAAGTAGACTTAACAGAATGGATTGGATGTGGAGCATGAGAGAGAAGTCAAATTTGACTACAAAGTTTTATCCTGAACAATTAGACAATAGAATTTGCCATCAGCTGAGGTGGGGAAGGTTGCATTTCAAAAGTTTAGGGGAAGATCGGAAGTTCAGTTTGGATCTAACAAGTTTTGAAATCGCTATTAGAGTAGAGATCAAGCATAAATCAAGTACAGATTTCACAGAGATTGTTGGATGGAAGATTCTAAGTTCAAGGAAGAGATATGAAAGTTACAAAATTGGTTGGCATGAGAATGAGTGAGAGCATCAAGGAAGTTTGTGTAGATGGTGAAGAGGGCACACCAAAGAATGATATTGGTTCTCCAAAATTAAGGCATCAGCAAGAAAGAAAAGCCTAGCAAAGAAGACTGGCAGGATATAAGAACGTCTAGGAGTGTTTGTATCCATGAAGACAACTGGAAAAATAATGTTCCAAAGAGATGAGTATAACCAGCTGTATCAAATGCTGATGACACGTCAAGTAAAATGAGGACCAGAATTAAACACTGGACTTCCCTACATGGAGATTACTGTTTATCTTGATGAGAATGGTTTCTGTGACATACTAGAGATAAAATCATGACGTGGAGTGAATTTAAGAGAGAATGAAAGAAGAGGATTTGAGAGTGAGAATAAATCACTTCCCAGTTGTCTTTTTTTTTTTTTTTTCTGCAAAGAGCAGCAAAATAATGAGTTGTACCTGGTAAGAAAAGTGGGTTAAGAAGGATGTTTTTATGCTGATAGAGACATTCTGGGAAAATAAAAATGCTGATGCAGAAGAATTGTTGGAGTGATGTCCTTAAATAGGGGAGAGAGAGTTACATCTAGAGCACTGGTGAATAGATAAGCTTTAGAGAGGAGCTATACATCTACATCTCCAGTCACAACTGGGAAGATACAGTAGGTAAGTACAGATGCTGGTAGGTGGGCAGATGTGGTGGGAGTTTTGGACGAAGTTCTCTTCTGTTCCTCCAATTTTCTCAGAAAAGGTGGAAGCAAGGTTATTAGCTGAGAAGGGGGCTGGAAGAGGTTTGAAGGTATTCTGGGGAAATGGACAGAATGAGAATTAACCATGCAGAAAAAGTGAAAGACTGAGGGCACTAGGGTATATGTGGTTGTCTGGCAGCATTGAGTGAGCACCTAGGGAGTGAGCATAGATGGAAAAGAAGAGAGGAATGGAATCTGAGCCCTGGGGCAATCTACCATGCACAGACACTGAGACTTCTGGTTTCATTTGGGGAGGTTCATCTGATGGGAAGTGAATTTTCTTAATACTTTGTATTTAACTTTGGTTAAGCACCTTAATATATTGGTGTCTAATTTGGAAGCCATATCAGTTTTTGTTCGGTGTATGTTTCTCTAGTTCTGAAACAAGTATTAAAGAAAACCTTAATATGTGACTTTTTACTGTACATTTATCTCATCTACATATCATAGAGGCTCATGCTCAGTGATATCAAGGTCTTAGTTCAGAAAAATAAAAGTAATATGTATTTTAGGGCATACGGACAAATGAGAATTATCTAGTATTCTAAAGCATCCTAAAGGAGTGTTGGGGATTTGGACAGGAGTTGGTGTCATGAAACATTTTAAAGCAGCAGGTGGGGAGGCAGGGCAGGATGTGTATAAGGAGTGTATACAGAACATGTATCACACCAAAAACACAATCCTATATATTTTTAACAATCAGCAAGGAAGAAGCCAAGGCTAGTTCTTTAGGGGAAATGATAACGGCGATAGAATATTAAACACAATCATCCCAGAGAAAAATATACAAAATGTATGTTAAGTGGTATCACGAAGAAAAGCATTCACAAACCACTCTTTACATCACTGGTAAAAGAGTAAGACAGTGTGCTACAGAAGTGCAGATCATGGTCTGACTTGTTAGCAAGAATAAATACCTTGAATTTAACTCTGAACAAGATAAAAAAAACCATCAGGGAGAGAAGCAATGTCACCTACTCTACATTTTTAAAAGGATCACTTAGGGCTACCATATGGAGAAAATATTTAGATTCTGATTCCATTTCTTTAATGGTCATAGAATTCTAGAAATTTTCTTTTTTTGTTTTGTTTTGGGTTTTTTGTTTTGTTTTGTTTGTTTGTTTTTGAGATGGATTCTCACTCTGAAGCCCAGGCTGGAGTGCAGTGGCATGATCTTGGCTCACTGCAACCTCCGCCTCCTGGGTTCAAGGGATTCTCCTGCCTCAGCCTCTACAGTAGCTGGGATTATAGGTGCCTGCCACCACACCCAGCTAATTTCTGTAATTTTAGTAGAGACAGGGTTTCACTGGGCTAATCTCAAACTCCTTACCTTTTGATCTGTGGCCTTGGACTCCCAAAGCGCTGGGATTATAGGCGTGAGCCACTGTGCCCAGCCTGAAATTTTCTATTTCGGGTTTTATTAGTATGTTATATTTTTCTAGGAATTTGTTTGTTTTATTATTTTTTATGCTTAACATATCTATAATGATCTTTTTTAATTCTAATATTGGTGAATTTTCTTTCTTGCTGAGTCTTACCAGATTTCTTGATTCTATGTCTTTTCAAATAACTATATTTTAGCTTTTTGATCCTTTCTATGTTGATTTCTATATTCTTAATTTTTGCTCTTTAACTTTTTTCTTTTTAGGATTCATTTTTATACATTTTCTAACTTAAGAAGAAATAACTTGTTAATTTTATATTTTCTTTATCATAAATTATTAAGACTAAAAAATTTCCTTTCTGTGCTTCAACTATATCCCATAAATTCAGTACTAAATACTTTCTAATTACCAAAAATATTCTAATAAAATTTATTTTTAGCACATGAATTACTTAAAAATGTACTTTCTAATTTCCAAACACATTTCTAGGATTGATTGGTTCACAATGTCATTGCGTTGTGGTTAGAGACCATGGACTGAATAATGCATATCTTTTGATATTTGTTAAGATTTATTTTGAAGCCCAGATGACGGTCAATCTGTATGATCAATTGTCTATCTCTGAAAAAAATATGTATTCTAAAGTTATTGGATGGGTCGTTCTAAGTATGTATAGTAAGTAAAACATTTTAATTGCATTCAAAGTGATCTCTCTTTTTACTAACTTTTATTAAGTTTTATTAAATTTTAGTTACAAAATCAATGAAGCCTATTAACAATAATATGTGTGGAAATTTTCTACTATGATTTTAGATTTGTTTGTTCCTTCTTAAAGTTCTGTAAATGTTTGCTTACTATATCTTATTCAGGGACTGTGTTATTAGGCATCAAATTTAAACTCATTTTTACTTTCTGGTAAAGTGAACGGCTTATCAGCATGAAGAAGGCCATATTAACTTCAGTAATGCTTTTTGCTTTAAAGTTCACCATGATATTTATGTAGCTACACTACCTATGTTGTTTGTCTTGCATAACTTTTTCTACTTTAACTTTCTTTTTGTAACTTGTGTTTTAAGTTCAGTGGTACAAGTGCAGGTTTGTTACATAGGTAAACTTTTGTCATGGGGGTTTGTTATACAGACTATTTCTTCACCCAGGCATTAAGCCCAACACCCATTAGTTATTTTTCCTGATCCTCTCCCTCTACTCACCCTCCACCTTCCAAAAGGCCCCAGTGTGTGTTGTTCCCCTCTATGTGTTCATGTGTTCTCATCATTTCATCATTGTATATCCTTATGCTTTAGATGAGCCTTTCATAAATAACATATGACTGGAATTTAATTCATTCAGGCTGATACACTGACAATAATCATATTTTTATTATTATATTTTAACTTCTGGAGTACATGTGCAGAACGTGCAGGTTTGTTACATAGGTATACACGTGCCATGGTGGTTTGCTGCATCCATCACCCCATCATCTACATTAGGTATTTCTCCTAATGCTATCCCTCCCCTAACCCCCACTCCCTACTATTCCTCCCCTAGTCCTCCATCCCCCCACAGGCCTCATTGTGTAATGTTCCCCTCCCTGTGCCCATGTGTTCTCATTGTTCAACACCCACTTCTGAGTGAGAATGTGTGTTGTTTGGTTTTCTGTTCTCATGTCAGTTTACTGAGAATGATTGTTTCCAGCTTTATCCATGTCCCTGCAAAGGACATGAACTCATCCTTTTTTATGGCTGCATAGTATACCATGGTATATATGTGCCACATTTTCTTTATCCAGTTTATCATTGATGGGCATTTGGGATGGTTCCAAGTCTTTGCTATTGTGAACAGTGCCACAACAAACATATGTGTGCATGTGTCTTTATAATGGCATAATTTATAATCCATTGGGTATATAACTAGTAATGGGATTGCTAGGTCAAATGGTATTTCTAGTTCTAGATCCTTAAGGAGTCACCACACTGTCTTCCACAATAGTTGAACTAATTTACACTCCCACCAACAGTGTAAAAGCATTCCTATTTCTCCACATCCTCTTCAGCATCTGTTGTCTCCTGATTTTTTAATGATCACCACTCTAACTGGTATGAGATGGTATCTCAATGTGGTTTTGATTTGCATTTCTCTGATGATCAGTGATGATGAGCTTTTTTTCATATGTTCATTGGCTACATAAATGTCTGCTTTTGAGAGGTGTCTGTTCATATCCTTTACTCACTTTTTGATGGAGTTGTTTTTTTCTTGTAAATTTAAGTTCTTTGTAGATTCTGGATATTAGTCCTTTGTCAGATGGGTAGACTGTGAAAATTTTTCTCATTCTGTTGGTTGCCAGTTCATTCTATTGATAGTTTCTTTTGCTGTGCAGAAGCTCTTTAGTTTAATTAGATCCCATTTGTCTATTTTGGCTTTTGTTGTCACTGCTTTTGGTGTTTTAGTCATGAAGTCTTTGCCTATGCCTATGTCCTAAATGGTATTGCCTAGGTTCTCTTTTAGAGTTTTTATGGCATTCGGTCTTATGTTTAAATCTGTAATCCACCTGGAGTTAATATCTTAAAGAGGAACCTTTAATCTATTTTCATTTATTATAATTATTACATTTAGAATAACATCTACAATACTATTTTGTATTTTCTATATTTTTTATTCTTTTTCCTCTCACTTCTTGCTGTCTTTGGGTTGAGTATTGTTTTTTTTTTTAGCATTACATTTCTTTTGCTCCAGTAGTTTGGTAGAAATATTTTCATTCTTTTATGATGACCTAGTACATATAGCCTAAAAATCAAACCCTAAAGTTACTCAGTATCTTTACCCTCCCCTGAACAATAAAAGTCCTAGAATGCCTTAACTCCCTTCCACACCCTCACAATTCATGCACCATTGTTTTCATGATGATTGCTTATCTTTCCTTTTTAAACCCCACAATAAATTATTTTTGCTTCACACAAAATTTGATTTGATTTAACATGTGTTCATTGCTCTTTTTATCTGATACCATCGTTAGGCATGGAATTCTGGGTTGAAATTGCTGTCTTCGCTCGTTGATAACATAATCACACCATCTTGCAATGCTTATTATTAACAGAAACAAATAGAAAGCTCATTAGTTGGGGGGAAATAGGGGAGGGACGGTGGGGGGTGGGGAGCTGGGGAGAGATAGCAAGGGGAGAGATGCCAGAGGTAGGTGATGGGGAGGAAGGCAGCAAATCACACTGCCAAGTGTGTACCTATGCAACAATTTTGCATGTTCTTCACATGTACCCCAAAACCTAAAATGCAATAAAATAAATAAATGGGAAAAAAAAGACCATCTGTCTTTTATGATTTTCAGGTTACTCTTATAATTTTCTCTTTAGTTTTTGGTGCTGCACAGTTTCACTATAAGGTGTAGGGAAATTCATTTTACTTGTTTAGTTGGTATTAGACTTTTTAAATCTATGAGTTGGTATCTTTTAGCAGTTCTACCAAATTCCCAGCCACTGTCTTTTCAAATGATACACTATTGTATTTACTTTCTCTTTTTCTCTTCTGGGATTCAAAAAATGGCATGTTAAGCTATTCTTTGTCACCCTATCTTACATGTCTTTTAACATACTTAATTTTGCCTATTTGATCTCTATGCTGCATTCTAGATAACTTCATTTTTATCTTCCAGTTCTCTCTTGAATTGCATCTAGTCTAAAGTTAAATACGTCCACTGAATTTTTTTAGTTTAACTATTATGTTCTTCCTTTCTAGAAGATATTTCTGCATTGTTTAAAATTTACCTTGTCATCTTCAGGATACTTTATCTGCACATATTTTCAAGATTTTATACTTTTAAATTCCTGCCTGATAATTCCACTATTTGATATTGTTCTGCTGATTCTCAGCAGATGGTGAAATGATGGTGTCTTGTTTCCAGGTAGAGTCATTTATTTCTTACTGTGAGCTTCTCATTCTTTGAGGCCCAGAATGAAGGTGAGTGCCTTCAGAAAGAAAATGTACATATGCACGCACCACTACCACCATCATCATTATTTTGCCGAGAATAATTTGACTTCCATTTCCTGTATGACGCCTTGGTGCATTATTATGGGAACTATGTTTGCTGCTAAAGTTTGTTCTTCTGGTATTTTGGTGAAATCAGAAATTCTACCATTTGCAATGCACCAACTCTAATTACATTCTTTTGAATCTAGTGTGCTTTTATTAAAAGAAGGGAAAGAGGATTTTTTTTTCAATTTATCTTGTCACAGTTATATAGAACTGTTTTACATTTCCTCTAGGAAGCCATGAAATTAGTGCAAGTAATCTATGGATTCATATACTAGTCAGAGCATTTATTATAGGCTGACTAAGCAGAATGTTTCATGTATATGTAAGCCTCTGTCTTTCAATTGCCTGTAGATCTTATTACAATTTACAAAGTACCAATAATTGAAAGTATTACTAATTTCATAGAAGTTATTTGTCATATATTTTCCAAACTAATGGATAATAAAACTGTAATTACTGTAATATGAGATTTCATTATTTTGTGGTTGCTATTATTAATAAAGTCATTTTTCATAAATGAAAAAAAGAAAATGTGCATTCGTTTCTGGTACCTTCCTCAGAATATTACTGGCCTAAGATCACTCTAAGTTAAATACTCACCTTGAAGTTTTTTGGACCACCCAGGATGAAAATTGAGGCTACAGAATCACAAATGTGCTAATCTGTTTTCCAAATTCTGAGCATTAATATCTCCCTCTGCACTAAGCACCAAGTTTCTAATTTTTTTAGCTATCTTTTCTTACACTAATGCTATTCTGCCATAATTGTAGTTTGATAAAACACTTTATGTCCAGTCAGGATAATCCTTCCCATTATCTTCATTATTCAAAAACATGTAGTTGTTCCTACTGTTCTTCCAAAATATATGTTTTATAGTCTGTAAAATTTTTACTGATTTCTCTAGCAGAAATCATTGTTTCTTTATCTACAGTTATTTGCTGGCTCACTCATCTTACCTCTCAATATTTTGTTTGCTATATTCCCCCTTTACTTTTGCAATCTTCTTTTCTCACTGTGCTACTACAGTTCCCCAATACACATGCTATGAATACGACAGCCACCAGAATTCAGAGGTGTCCACAGTCTGGTGATGAGGAAAGGTACAGTGATAATTATTATGCTACAGTGTATCTGCTACAAGGATAGTATATGCAAATAAAATTCTAGGAACACTAAGAAAAGGTGGTAAAACCAGTGATCTCCCTTGCACTCCTCAAACTTAACCATTATTCATTTTGCTTTGTTGCTTCTCCTCAGGCCAACTGTAACATCTTCAGAGGCTTAAAACAATAGTTCAGAATTGAAGAATATAATATACCAAAATTTGTAGATCTCTTCTTAGATACCTACTACATACTAACAATTTTTTTATCTACTAAACCATTTTATTAGAATTATTTCTTTTTGTGATGATTTTTTCATTGTGATGAAAACACTAAACAAGAGATCTACCCTCTTAACATTTTAAGTATACAATAATGTTAAGTACAAGCAAAATGTTGCATAGCAGATCTCTAGAAATTAATTACCTGGCATAACTAAAACTTTATAACTATTGAATGGAAATCTCCCATTTTTCTCTTCCCTCAGCCGCTGGCAACCATCATCCTACTCTGTTTCTATGTGTCACTATTTGAAATATACTTTATATGTCTTATATACTTCTATATGTTTCATTATTTTAGTTATATATGCGGTATCATGCAGAATTTGTCCTTCCATGACTAGCTTGTTTCACTTAGAATAATTTCCTTGAGGTTCATATGTATTGTCACAAATGATAGTATATCCTTATTTTTTAAGGCTAAATAATATCCTATTATATGTATATATACCATATTTTTTTTACCCATTCATCCATTGATGAATATTTAGGTTGTTTTCACATTTTGACATATCCAAAAAATTATTGACAAGACTAATATCATTAAGATTTTCCCATGTGTTTTCCTGTGGAATTGTAAAATTGTGTTTAAGTCTTCAATCCATTTTGAGTTGATTTTTGTGTATGGTGTAAGATGAGGGTTCCATTTCATTCTTTTGTTTGCGGGGTATTCAGTTTTCTCAACACTATCTTTGGGCTCAGTTTATTTTTCATTGCCCAGTTCTTTGAGCTGTAAAGTTAGGCTTTTTATTTGAGATGGTATAGACTTCCCTCTTAATACTAATTTTCCTGCATCGCATGAGTTTTGACATATTGCATTTTTGTTTTCATTTGTCTCAAGTTATGTTCTAATTTGCATTTTAATTGTTTCTTTGGCTCACTGGTTGTTCAAGAAAGTGCTAAACTTCCACATATTCATAAATTTTCCAGTTTTCTTGTACTATTTATTTCTATTTTCATGTCATAGTGGTCAGAAAAGATATATGGGATAATTTCAATCTTCTTAAACTTGTTAAGACTTTTGTGACCTAAAATGTTAGCTAACCTAGATAATATTCCATGTGCTCTTGAGAAGAACATATACTATGCTTCTGTTGGTGGAGTTTCCAGTGACCTGTCTTCAAGTTCACTAATCCTATTTTCTGCTTGATTCAGTCTGCTGTTGAATCCTGCTAGTGAATTTTTTAGTTATTATATCCTTTAGCTCTATCACTTCTATTTGATACTTCTTGATATTTTCTATCAGTTGAAATATTCACTTTGATCATACATTGTTCTGACCTTGTTGAGCATACTTATGGTAGTTATATTAAATTCTCTGTCAAGTAAATTACTTACATACATTTCATTAAAGCTAGCTTTAGTGATTTATCTTATTCTTTTGTTAGAAATATATTTCTGTGTTTTCTCATCTTTATTGAGTCTTTTAATTGCTTTCTGGACATTAGACAAAACTGGTAGCTCTCTCAATCTTCAAAGACTGGTCACATACATGAGATGATTCTCACCAATTAACTTGAGAGAGATTTTGGGAAAATCCAAACCTTCAAGCTAGTTCAAATTGCTATTTTTGTTCTCAGTGGCCTCTAACCCAGGTCTGATCTGGGTAATCTAAGATAGGAGAGACAGAAGCTAGTGCCTTGAGAAGTACCCAGAAAAATCAGAACATTGAGCATATGGTCTCATCCTTTCCGTCCTCCCCACAGGGAGAATCGGGGAGCTGGAGATTTCCTCACAATCATATGGTGCTGCCAAGTGTAATGTTTATAGAGAAAAGGTGTATTAAGTATTCCTACCAGCCTAAATGTGGCTTGTTTCACACTTTCCTGGGAATGCAAGGGCCTCCTAACTTGTGTGTGGTTTTCTCACGGAATTTTTCTGTGTATTGTTTTTGAATCTGTGTGTCTGAGGGGGAAAGGAGGATCCTGGGATGCTTACCCTGCCATCTTGCTGGCATTCCTCTACTAATTACCTTTTTTATTTCACTTAACCTTCACAATAACCTTAAAAATGACTACTACTATTTTTGTAATTCTTTTATGTGTGTGTTATGAACCAAACCTTGGATAAGTTAAAAAGAAAAGTTTCCCAAGGCTACATAGCTGAATAATCAGTGGCAAAACCACAATGATGAACTAGGTCCATTTGATTCCTCAGTCCATGCTCATAAACATTAACATATTTACAGTCTTTCCCAATAATATATCGTTCTCTATTTCAATTTTTCAAAATCAACCTAAGAAGAATTTAAGAAATATCATAAACTGAAATCAATTTTTAAAAAAAAATACACAGAACTTAATATCATCTATAAGTCCTTTTGTCAGTTGTCAATAGGAAGTTAATAATGTGGACAGTTTTTCAAACAGCCAAGTTAACTAATCTGTGCCTAAAAAGAAACTGAGGTTGGCACTAATTAGGATACACCACCATGCAGGACTTCTATGATAGAAGATGAGTTTATGCAAAGTGCTTAGCAATGATCCTGGAACACTGTAAGCACTCAACAAATATTGGCATCAACATAAAAGTAAAATAATAATAAAAATACAGAAACACATAAATGAGAAACTGAAAAACCACTGAAACACTAAAAAATGTTCAGAAGAAAAATTTCAAATTGTGAGTAATTTGAAAACTGTTTCACAGGGAAAATCAATGGTAAGAAAACATGATGTTTAGGCTGAAGCAGGGAAGCCTTAAGGGGACTTTGATACAAACTGTCAAATATATACTCAATCAATTGATATTTTTGTGACCTTTTCTTCAACTTTTATTTTAGATTCAGGGGCACAAGTGCAAGTTCCTTACCTGGGTATATTGTATAATGCTGAGGTTTGACATGTGAATGATCCTGTCACCCACGTACTGAGTGTAGTACCCAAAAAATAGTTTCTCAACATTGACCTCCTCCCTTCTTCCCCACTCTGGTATTCCCCAATGTCTATTTTTGCCATTTATTTGTTGATGAGTACTCGATGTTTATCTCCCACTTATACATGAGAATATGAGGTATTTGGGGTTTTTGGTTTTATTTTACTTATTTATTTATTTATTTTTGAGATGAAATTTTGCTCTTGTTGCCCAGGCTGGAGTGCAATGGCACAATCTCAGCTCACTGCAACCTCCACCACCCAGGTTCAAGAGATTCTCCTGCCTAGGCCTCCGGAGTAGCTGAAATTACAGGCATCCACCACCACGCCCAGCTAATTTTTTGTATTTTTAATAGAGACAGGGTTTCACCACGTTGGCCAGGCTGATCTTCCTGACCTCAGGTGATCCGCCTGCCTCAGCCTCCCAGAGTGCTGGAATTACACACGTAAGCCTCTGCACCCAGCAGAGGTATTTGGTTTTCTGTTCCTGCATTAATTCACTTAGGGTAATGGTCTCCATCTCCATCCAAGTTGCTGCAAAGGACATAATTTTATTCTTTTTTATGGCTGCATAGTTTTCCGTAGTATATATTTACCACATTTCCTTTATCCAGTCCACCATGAATGGGCACCAAGGTTCATTCCATGTCTTTGCAATTATGAATAGTGCTGTGATGAACATATGAGTACATGTGTGTCTTTTTGGTAGACAACTTGTTTTCTTTTGGATATATTTAGTAATGGGATTTCTGGGTCAAATTGTAGTTCTAAGTTCTTTAAGAAATCTCCAAACTGCTTCCACAGGGGCTGAACTAATTTACATTCCCATTAGCAGTGTATTAATGTTTCCTTTTCTCCACAGTCTCCCAGCATCTGTTGATTTTTGACTCTTTAATGATAGCCATCCTGCCTAGTGCATGATGATACGTCATTGTGATTTTGATTTATATTTCTGTAATGATTAGTGATAATGAGTATTTTATGTATGTTTTTGGCCACTTATATGTCTTCCTTTGAAAAGTGTCTGTTTGTTTTGTGACCATCTTTATGGAAGATATAATCATTAATATTAACAAGGAAACTACAAATAAATAATGGATAATTTCTAGCTGCAATAAATTTTTACTGGGGTAAAATTAATTAATAACATTTATTTTATTTACATACAAATAAATAACTATATATTAATACAAAATATAACAGATGTGACTTCTAAAATTAAAAATCCCTTTTGGCGCAAAGGATCAGAAGGAAAGTATAATATTTTAAAAATGTATGGGATTACTCTCAGCCAGAGATGTGAACTATTGGCTTTTCAAACCCAGAGAATTGTTAACACAGAGCCAGTTACCAAGGCCCAGAAGGGGAGCAGGAAGGAGGGATGAAGAGAGGATAATTAATGGGTACAAATATAGTTTGATAAAAGAAATAAAACCTCATGTTTGATAGATTTACAGGGTAGCTATAGATTATAATAATCTATTGTATTATTTCAAGATAGCTGGAAGAGAATAATTAGAATATTTCTAGTACAAAGAAAAGACAGACATTTAAGTTGATAGATATCCCAATTAAACTGATTTGATCTTTACAAATTGTGTGAATGTATTATATTATCACACATATCCTGGGAAAAGAAACATACAAAGTTGGTAAGTGATGTCAGAAATGAAAAGTGGAAAATGCAGAATTTAAAAGTCCAAAGTACATATTTGGATCAAATCATGAGGAGCTAGAAATGATCAATTCAATCTAAAACTTAATCCTACAAAATCAAATTTCTAAATTAGGAAATGGGAACAGTTTCCATCAAAACTGAAAATATTATAGGAAATGTTTGTGAAGATTATCGAGTTGTCCGAGAAATGTGCTGAAAATGGTTAAACAGAAAGTGGTGGAGAAAAAATATTTGGAAAGTTATTATACAAAAGATGCCAAAATCTTTTTCAGTAAACATAATTGAGTACCTAAAATGGGCAAGTCCCTTAGCTTAAGTCTCTGCATACAATTAGTCCCTTAGTCCATCTATGAATTTAAAGTATTGCCATTTAGTAGAGAAATAAGAGCCTCCCATTCTCATTCACAGTATCTATTATGGGTAGAGGATGTTGTAGTCTCTGTAACTTTGTGCTGGTAGTACCATATGATATTTGGAGAACCCTCCTGAACCAAAGCTTTACTCTCAATACATTAGTTGTCTCAGATAAAAGAGTTTTCCTATTATTCAATAATAAAATAGTGTTACCAGTGCATGAAGAGAGCTTACTCACTCAAGATTTTTAATAAGTGAAAATTTAAATAAGCGTTTATTCATGCTAAATGTTTTTCCTTTTTCTTCCTGCAGACAACTAGAACCCAAGAGGTACAAAATGGACTGAAAAACAAGACTACATGTGAATCCATCTGCACAAGCATCATCTTCACTTCAGTATGCACCATCCTTGAGGAGAAGTCAGATACGTATGCAGCTAAATTCACCTTCTCAACAAGGACCTAGAGGCTCTCGTGCCCATTTAAATCCCTCTGGCCCAAAGAGATCTGCAAAGATAAAATCTAGTCAAACCTCTGCCTTACAACAAAGTAGCCAACAACCCCAAAATTGTCTGAATTTATCAGTTAAACCAAAATCTAGCATCACTGTAACAGAGGCAGGTAAACCCACTCAAAAGTTAATTAAAAGTAGTACACTCCTCATGGGCAACCACATTCATACAAAATCTGATCAAACCAAATTTCCTTCATCTCAAAATAATATTCAACCCAAAACTAAGCCAAACTTATTAAATAACCCATAAACATTTAGCCAATCAAAGTCTTGGTCAAAAACACATGAACAAAATAAATGGACAAAAAGATCAGCATGTTATAATGGGAAATTACCTAAATGGGACTAAAAAACAAACATTAGGTACACAGAAAGCATCCAGTAAATCTAAACTTAAAAAAAGTAAAACCATAAAGCAACCACTCAGTAGTCAAATAAAAGCTCCTGTACAAAAACAAACTAACCAAAGATAATACAATTTCAGTAATTCTCAAACACAACAAACCCCATTTTCAAAGCCTAAAGCAAAATCTAGTGGACAAAACTAAACTAAACAGAAAAAACAACAAAGTAAGCTGAGAACTAAAAATTTAGGCTGCACAATCTACAACTTGGCCAATTAAAACCTGACCAGATATCTCTTGAACAAAACAGTGGCCACCAACCCCAAAATAATACAAAATTAACAGCTCACAAAAATCTAGCATTTCTAAAATGACTTGTTAAAATATCTAAAAAATTACCAAAGAAATATATATCACCCATGAGTGTTATTATTCAACAGACACAAGCCAAACTCAAACATCTTTATCTCCAAATGCTAAAAACAATGATCACCAACAAGCAAAACTACAGATATTAGGCCAAAAGAAAATATCCAGCCAACCAAAACTCAAGAAGAAAACAATTATTAAACAGCAATCACATCAAATAAAAAACTTCATATGACAGCAAAATGAACAGAGAAAACATCATTTCAACACAACTGAAAAGAAAAAGATTAGATACTCTAAACTGAAAATAAAAGCAAATGAACAAAAAAGGTTAGTAAAAGCCAAGTATGGACCCCATCCATCTGGTCAACCAAATCTTCATCAGCAATCTTCTGCACCACAGAGTAGCCAACAAGTCCAAAACCCCAAGAATTCAACAGCTTAGAAGAAACCTAGAATGGCCAAATCTTACCAAAGTAACACTGCTAATAACTTACCAATGAAATCTCAGTCTCACTTCATTTCCAATGTTCAGAATCCAAAACAGTCTAAGCCATCTTTAACTGATAAAACAAATGGCCAACACCAACCTAAACCACCAAAAATAGCTGTTCAACCCAAACTTCCTAAAAATATAACCATTGGGCAACAATCCAGTCAAACAAACTCTCCAGTAAGAAAAATCATGGACCAGCAAAAACATCATTTCAATATTTCTGAAATAAAGCAAACTACAATCTCAAAAGCTAAGGCTACAGCAAATAGAAAAAATAGAAGTAAACAGGTAAAGCAGAAAATCGGCCAGCATAAATCTGACCAAACTGGGCCTAGAAATCACCAAGCTGATCAACCCAAGCATGTTTTAAAAATCACACAAAAAATGTCAATCATCTCCCAAATACCAGTAATTCAACAACTTCCAAGAAAATTAACAAAACTAAATTTCAGGCAGGAAAGCCTGATAAAAAGATCCCAAGAATATCTAAGCCTCATTTCACGACCAAAGTTCTGCAAAATCCCAAAAGATTCAATCTACCAAAAGAAACTTCTATTGGTAAAAGCAATGGTCACCACCAAACTAGGCCAAAATCATTAGATGCACAGAACACACCTATCCTATCAAAACCTCATAATAATAATGCAACCAAGAAACAGCAAGGCAGTCAAACAAAGATTCGTGCACAAAAACAAATTAGCCAAAAGAAATAAAATCAAAATGCTACTACAAAATCTTCAAAGTCAACACTGATTGCAAGAGCAAACAGAACCAAAAAAGTAAAACCACTAAAACCAAGCAAAACCACTAAAAATTTATCAAGGAAATCTAAACCTTATGTTGGTGCCAAATTTCAACAAAACTTAAAAGGATCCAAACTATCCTCAGTTTCAAATGGTTCAAGAAAAATCCAACAGAAAACCAAGCCACAACCATCAGATTCAAAACAAACACCTAGCCAAGTAAAACCTCATATAAACCCATCCATAAAGCACCAAATAAGTCAAGCAAAGACTGATCCATATACTCCCAAAAATTATCAGATTGGGCTCTCAAAATGTTACTTGAATAAATCAATAGAAAAACAAGCTATCCAAAGAAAACCTAAGGCTAAAGCAACTACACAACAGAGGATCAAAAAAACAAGGCATCCTCCTTCTCGTCAGAGACCTCCCCAATGAGGCCATCAGAGTCATCACCCTTGCCAATCAAAATCTAGACAAAAGGTGCCTCCACTTGCACATCCTGCTATACAAAACCTATATCCTAATCCACTTTATTTTCATCCACATAAACCTTTCCAGTACCCTGGATCATATAAGCATTGTATAAGGCAACCTGGGAAAAAGCAACCACCTCTCAGACCTCATTGAAAGCCAGCATTGCAACCTAAACCTGCCTGTCTCCCTCATCATCCAAGAGTACATCCTACCCTACAACCTGGGAAGTTGCCAACCAATATTAATCTGACTTCTAAAACTGTATCCTCAGAACCATTGTTATTGACCACCAAAGCATCTACAAACATTAAATCTGCATCGATGAGCAGAAAGTCCATCACAAGCCTGGTGATCTCTATAACCAAATCTTCCCCAATTTTTAATCCTGTAGCTACAGCCACAAAACCCACTGTTTCTACCAAGCTTGTGGTTAATAACCCAAAATTCTCCACTACTGAAAATGTTCCTACCACCAAATCCTCCACCATTAATAAACCTACCACAGCTACTATTACATCAACTACCACAACAACCATTGTAATCCCCATCACCAAATCTACCACCACCTCTAAGTATTCTACCTCCACCACCAAATATACCACTACCTCCAAGCCTGCAACCTCCACCACCAAATCTACCCTTACTTCTAAGCCTACCACCTCTGCAACTAAATCTACCACCATTTCTAAGCCTGCTATCTTTGACACCAAATCTACTACCAACTCTAAATCTGCTACATTCATCACCAAATTTACCGCCAACTCTAAACCTGCTACCTCCATCACCAAATCTACCACCACATCTAAACCTGCGACTTCCACCACCAAATCTACCACTATTTCTAAGCCTGCTACCTCTACCACCAAACATACCACCAATTCTACAGCTGCTACCTCTACCACCAAATCTGTCACTACCTCTAAGCCTGCAGTCTTCACCACCAAATCTACCATTACTTCTAAGCCTACAACCTCTGCCAGCAAATCTGCCACCATTTCTAAGCCTGCTACCTTCATTACCAAATCTACCACCACCTCTAAGCCTGCTATCTTCATCACCAAATCTACCACTATCTCTAAACCTTCTTCCTCCATCACCAAATCTAAAACTACTTTTAACCCTGCTACCTCCATCACCAAATCTACCATTACTTCTAACCCTGCTATCTCCATCACCAAATGTATCACCATCTCTAAGCCTGCTACATCCATCACAAAATCTACAACCACCTCTAAGCCTTTTACCTTCACCACCAAATCTATCACCATCTTTAAGTCTGCCACCTCCACTACCAAATCTACCACCACCTCTAAGCCTGCTGCCTTCACGACCAGTACTACCCTTACTTCTAAGCCTACCACCTCTGCCACCACATCTACCACCATTTCTAAGCTGGCTACATCCACCATCAAATCTACCACTACCTCTAAGCCTGCTACCTCCACCACCAAAGCCTACCACTTCCACCACCAAATCTACCACCACCTCTAAACCTGCTACTTCCACCACCAAATCTACCACCACCTCTAAACCTACTACCTCCACTACCAAATCTACCACCACTTCTAAACCTGTTACCCCTACCACCAAATCTACCATGGCTTTGAAGCCTGCCATCTCTACCACCAACTCTACCACCATCTCTAAACCTGTTGCCTCCATCACCAAATCTACCACCACCTCTAAGACTGCTACCTTCATCACCAAATCTACCACCACATCAAAGCCTGCTACCTTCATCACCAAATCTACCACCACCTCTAAGCCTGCTACATCCACCACCAAATCTGCAACCACCACTAAGCCAGCTACATTCAGCACCATATCTACCACCACTTCTAAACCTCCTACCTCTACCAACAAATCTACCACCACTTCTAAGCCTGCTATCTCCGCCACCAAATCTACCACCAATTTTAAGCCTACTACACCTGCCACCAAATCTACCACCATTTCTAAGCCTACTTACTACCTTTATTGCCAAATCTACCACCACCTCTAAGCCTTCTATCTCCACCACCAAATCTACCATTACTTCTAAGCCTGCTACATCCACCACCAAATCTACCATTACTTCTAAGCCTGCTACCTTCACCACCAAATCTACCACAACCTCCAAACCTGGTACCTCTGCCACCAAATCCACCACCACTTCTAAGCCTGCTATCTCCACCACCAAATCTACCATTACTTTTCAGCCTATCACCTCTGCCACCAAATACCATTTCTAAGCCTGCTACCTTCACCACCAAGTCTACCACTACCTCTAAGCCTCCTACCTCTTTCACCAAATCTTCCACCACTTCTGAACCTGCTACATCTGCCACTAAATCTACCATAACTATAAAACCTATGATTCCTACTACAAAATTAAGCTCCCCTATCAAGCCTAAAGTGCCTACAACCAAACCTATTACCATTGTCAGTTCTGTAGCTGGCACCAGTTCATCTGCCTCTATAGCTCCTGAACCAATTAAAGTTACTAGTTTCTCTTCCACCAGCCCTACTACTACAAAATCTGTGCCAATGACCAAATCTGTTGTGGAAACCAATGAATCTCTTCCTACTACAACCAAAGTTGCTAAATCTACCACCTCAGTATCTGTCACCACTAAAACAACTACTGCTTCTAATTTCTCAACAATTGTGACAAAAACTACATCTCCTATGACCACAGCATCAGCTTTTCAGTCTACATCTACCACTACACCCACTACTACCACTGCATCAATAGTACAGTCATACCATCTTTAATGACTACTACAACTCTGGCTGGAAGTACCTTAAAAGCTATGGATACTCAAAGACAAAGAAATCAGCCACAAACACAGTTCTCTCTACAACACCAGCAAGAAACACACCTGCTGCCACCATAGCTGCTCTAGTCACATCTGCCCCCAGAATCACTTCAACCCCTCTCATCAAGGAAGCTGCCTCCAATACAGTGGATCTGTCTACCACATCTGTGGTTTCAACTGCTTTGGCTCCCTCCACCACTTTTCTTTCAACAGCTTCTATCTCCATCACCAAATCTACTCTCTAAAACATGTCTGCTGCCACTAGTACCACCTCCACTGCTGTGGACACTGCAGCTCCCTCCATGACAGCACAGGCTTTCACTAGCACTTCCACTGCTTCTCCATCTGTCTCTATATTTACAATAACATCCAGCCCTACATCTGTCGATTCAGAGGTTGCTAACACTAACCCTGCCATTGTGGCCACAGCTGCCATGAAAATGACTACTTCTACCTCTACCTTAGAAGACACCACCACAGATTCTTTGTTTACGACTTCTGCTATTTCTGCTGCCCTTAGCACAGCAACATCCACAATGATCATCCCTGAAATCATCACAGATCTTACTTCCTCTTCCAGTACTGCTTCTGCTGTACTACATTCAACTACCAAAGCAGACCCTACAGCTTCACTCATTGATATCATGGCCACAACACTGGACACTGAAAATGATGCATCAACATCTAACTCTAGCACATCTGATGACCCTACACTTGATTATAATCCTGACACTACTGATTTCACCTCTGTGGTCTCCTACATATCACCTGCTGCCACACATCCCTCCACCTCCACAGATTTTTCTTCTGTCACACCATCTGCCACCACTGCTGTTCTTATTTCTCTTCCTACAATAACATCTGTTTCACCTATCACAGACATTGCCACCACCATACCTCCTGCCCTAAGCACGTTCACTCCTTCCAGCACTGCTCATCCTGCCACCCCCACAGCTGAGGTCGCCACCACACCTGCTAGCTCTGCCACCACTAGTCAATCCTGCCCCTCCACTTCACTTGGAGCAGCAGCAGCCACAAGTATCACCTCTGCTGCCACTAACATACCTGCCACAACCACAGAAGCCCCTGACACCTCTGCTCCCACAATCACTTCTCCTGTGTTGCTCCTGTCACCACCCAAGCTGCCACCAGCACAGCTGCTCCTTTTAGCAACACACAGATGGTCACAGCTACAGCTGCCCAATCCATCTTGTCCATGAAAACCACCAGCACCTCCCCTACCATCATAACCATTACTGCTCCCTCCACCACCTCACAGGCTGTCATTTCTTCAGCCCCATCTCCTGCTGCTGCCACCCCTGCTGCCACCAGCACTTCATCAGACTCCTCCTCTAACCCTTCACAGGCCTCCATCACAACATCTCCTGCCCTCAGCTCACCAATATCGATGAGTACCACTGTTGAAATCACCACAAATCCTATTTCCACTACATCTGACTCCTCTGCTCTTTATTCTATAACCACAGAAGACACCACAACTGCTTCTACTGACACACCAAGTAAACTGGCCACCACAGATAACAAGACAACCTTGGACTCCAGTACATTGGATGCTGTCACTGACTATAACCAAGACATTAGCACTGCTGCCTCTGTCACTACTCTTACTGCCACACCCCCTCCAGCCCCTTCTACCATCTCAGAGCCAAACCCCACCACTGATGGTGCCTCCAGCCCACCTGCTGCCACAACCATGTCTCTTCCTTCTTCCACTGCACAGTCTGTCACTTCCAGGGCTACCACCCCCAAAGCTGCCATTAACACATCTTCTACAGCCACTGCATCTCTAGCAACAGCAATCACTGAGGCCACTAATAAACCTCTTTCTTCCACCATATCTAGAGCATCTCCAGGAGCTTCCACCAGCACCACACCTGTTTCTACTAACAGTCCTTCCAGTAGCACAGAGGCTGCTCCCACAGCTACTTCCACATTGACCTCTGCCTCAACCCCATGCACCACCTCCAACATCTCAAGTATTACCACTGCTTCCTTCATGATTTCTGACATCTCACCACCTGTCACAGCCACTTCCACCTCATCTTTTACAGCTAGAGCCTTAACATTTTCTGCTGCCCCACTTGCTACCATGACAACCTCTGCTCCCTCTTCCACCATTCAGGCTGATGCCACCACATCTGCCACCACCACACCTGTCTCTACTACTTTCCCCACAGCCTCCTCCACATCAGCTACCACAAAGCCCATCACCTCCTCAGCTGAGGTCTCCTCATCTACCAATACCAAAAGTACTCCTGCTCCCACCAGCACCATGCAGAATGCCACTACCACAGCTCTTCCCTCCAGCTCATCTGCTGAGGCCACCGGCACAGCCCAGGCCACCCCAACCATTTTTTCTTTCTTAGTCACCACACAGTCTGTCTCTACCGCATCTGCTGCCACCACACCTGTCTCTTCTAACTCCTCACAGCCAGCCAACACAGCCTTTCTCTCTCTGTCTTCTGCCATATACCCCAGCACCACCTCTGCCACTGCAATCATATCTTCCTCAATCTCTGCTTGGGCTGACACCACCACATCTGCCACCACCACGCCCGTCTCTACCACTATCCCCACAGCCTCGTCCACATCAACTATTGCAGAGCCTGACACCTTCACAGCTGAGACCTCCTCATCCACTGATACCACAAGTACCCCAGCTCCTGCCAGCACCACACAAACTGCCATTATCATGGGTCCTCCCTTCATCTGCTGCAGCCTCCAGCACAGCCCTGGCCACCTTGACCTTTTCCTCTTCCTCAGCCACCACACAGTCTGTTTCTACCTCCTCTGCCACCACCTCTATCTGTACCATGCCTACCCCTGCAACCACCACTGTCACCACAGAGATAGCCACCACTACAGCTAATCTTTCTTCTACATCAGCAGCCACTACATTTTCTGAGGCCTCTTCCTCCATCACTGAGGAATCTCCCCCTGCTTTTCCAAGCACTTCATACACTGCTACTGACACTGCCACAGCTACTGCAGAAAATTCTACCACACCTGCCTCCACAACCACTCCTGCCACGTCTACAGGCACATGGGCTGCTACTGCCATACCTGCTGTCACCACTACATCTGCTATTGGCAGCACCACACCTACACCCACCATGACTGCAGCTCTCCTTTCCACTGCATTGTCACCTCAACCACTGCCTCCATTAGCACTACATCAGTGCCCACTATGCCAGCTACTGCTATAGCTATAACCCCAAGGGCACCCCACATTATTTCAGGTGATGCAACCAGTACACCTGTTTCCAACAAGGAGACCACCTCTGAAACCTTCATAACTCCAATGCCCACTGCCATACCTGCTTCTTCCATACCTGATGACACGACCCCTGTTGACACCACAGTTATTAACACTACAATCAATGCTGTCTTCACCACTGATACCACTTTAATACTCAGCACTAGCACATTTTATGACACTACACTTGAGATCACTGAGCATGACACAGCTATGCTCATATCAGATGTTTCTACAGAAAGTCGGGCTTAGAGCTAGAGTTAAATGGCCTTCTTCAGCCTATCTACCATAGAGCATGAATCACATGGGTGGGACTTCTGAGCCAAACTTTACCTGAAACCAAAATCTTAGATCCGTTACTCTTTCTTACAAAGATGCCAAATTTTATTACAACCAAAAATATTTTCATTTGTATTCTTAATATCAAAAGAAACGTTAAGAGTAGCATAGGTGTATTTCACTTCAGTACACAAACTAAAACTATCGTTTCTATTATCTACAAAATTAGAAAGACATCTTTAAACAGTGAACATTATTATGAACTTTTCTATACCCAAAAGAAAGATTTAAAGAAATTATGCCAAAAAAATTTTTGGTTTGGTAGATGAACTAAGAATGGCTTCAAGACAAAAGAATCCCTTTGTCTTTCTATTCAACATCCCTCCCTAAACTTTTCCATGTCACACAGAAAATGCAATTCTTCCTGTCATCCAGAAAATGCACTCTAGACTTGGTGGTGATCCACACAAAAAAAATATAAATCTTTGATAAATATGAACAATTAGCAATCAAAGTCAGCTGCAAGCAAGATAATTTATAAAGAAAAGTTAATGTTATTACTTAACATTGATAGATACCACTAAAAGATCCCTAATTAAAAGTCTTTATTCAATAAAGATCCAATAACAATTTGTAAATGAATCAAAAATATCCAGCATCATTTTTGAAAAATCGGTATGACTGAAGGAAACACAGAATGCAAGAAATCTGAGTTTCCATTGACATGAGACTGGAAGTAAGTTTGCACTTCTGCTTTTACTCAGCGTTCATTTGAATAATCAAATTCATATTAGCAAAATATTGTCTAAAAAAGATAAAGTAGCAATAAAAATTAAAATGAAATCTAATGTGAGACTTGAAGATACACTATTAGAGACATCTTCATTTTATTCCCACCAATCCTTGGCCTCTGAAAAGATAATTTTCAAAGGATAATTTATAGCTTTGTACCCCAGGTATAAATTAGTCATTCACTAGTCATTATGGAAAGAATAAAATTAGTCTTTCACAAAATAATGATCTAATAGTGGTGCAAATTAACTAAATTATATTACAGAAAAATGTAAAATAGGATATAATATTCTTTACCCTATAAATGTGATCCTAAGATGTTTTATGTGTGCTGATTATTTTTAATTAAATCATATTGAGTACTAAAAATGCCTATTTCATGCAATCTTTTAAATTATAATAAATATTCCTAATAACACAAAAATCACCTTGTTTTATCTGCTGGGTAGTTTTGAATTTTTATTCATGATGTTTGCTTTAAAAAGTATCAAGTAGAACATTCATCAAAAAACAAATATTCATAAATTTATTTTTAGGGATTCTGACTGAATATCTTTCATAGAGCACATACAACAGCAGACACTGAACAATTTACTTCAAGGCCCATGTAATTGTTTCATCATGATAAAGACCTTCTTATTAAAGAGTATGCATGAGCATTGCCAAGCAAAAGAAATACTTGCTCTTGTTGGGAAATCTACAACAAAGAATATCTCTTCTTGATGTTTCTCTAACTTATAAAAGTTTGAAATAACTGCCTTCTTTTGGGAAAATCTGAGAGACCTTTGATTGGTTCCAATTAATATGATATGTATGATAAATCAAGCACAATGATTTGATCTACCCACACATAAAAGAAACACTTGAATCCACCTCCAATACTTTATTTACACGCCCATGACTCTTAAGTTTGGGCAGATATTTGACTAGACTATATACCTGGATATAAAGTAAGCTGAACATATGATACTCCCCACATTTTCTAGGTGATAACATAACTAAAAAGCTTTTGAATTTATAAACACAAATATATAAACTTGTAGAGATGTCAAGTTGTCACCTTCTGTTTATAATGCTTGGTTTTAGTTAGATCTACATATATGCTTTAAATTATGTATTATGTGAAAAAAGATTAATTTTTAAATAATTCTCTTTTCTACCCTCATATTTTATAAAATAATGTTTTAAAATTCTTCAGGTTAGCTTTGATGCACCATGAAATATATGTCATATTATTTACACACATCTTTAATATTTTAATACTAGTCACTTACTACTAATGCATCACAGCCCACACACAGTTGGAAAAAACACTACCTTAATAGTTGCATTCAGGCTTGACTCATGAATTATCCAGCAAGCTTGGGTCCCAAGCTGCAAGAGATATCACCAGGAATGTTGAGAATTCAGTTTTCTGAAAACATGATGTCCCCGGTGATCATCTCTTCTTTCCATTCTCACTCTAGTCTTTGAGCTTTCATTACTATCAGGGCTCCAGACTTTGACTTAGCAAATCTGACTCTACTTTTCTCTGGGTTTGAACTAGAACTACAGCCATCAAGCCTATTTTCTTCCAGGCTCCCATTTCAACATTTTCTATTTTATACTCTTCAACTACCTTCTACTCCTAATAACTTCTTTTCTTTCAACTAGTTGCTCTCTTCATAAATGTATCTGGAAAGCAATTCCCCATGTCATACCAGGACAAAGTGAATCAACAAGTCAAGTGAGGTTAGGGGGAGAAAATGATCTACTAGAAATTAAGAAACATTCCTTTCAATAGCCATTGCAACAACAACAACAAAAATCAAAGATGTAATTATAAATTATCCAGAAAGCTAAAGAGAGATAAACAGTTCATTCCAAAATTAAAGCTAGAATCAAAGAAAAATTAAATTTTTAAATGTTATGTCATTTGCTTCTTAAAATTGAAGTGAATAAACTAAGCATTTCACTTAAGAAATTAGAAAAAATAACAAAATAATGCTTTCTTGAAGAAGAAAAATTAATAAAGACTTAAATATATCATATTTATAAAATAGCAGAAAATACAAATAAAGCCAAAAAACAGAAATATGCAGCCTGGGTAATATAATGAGACTCTATCAAAAAAAAAAAAAAAAAAAAAAAAAAGAGGTAGCCCAGAAGGCAGAGATTGCAATGAGCCATGATGATGCCACTGCACTCTCACCTGAATGACAGAGTGAAATCCTGCCTCAAAATAAAAAAAGAAAAGAAAAGAAAAATATGCAACATTAGGAATGTAGCGTGAGATAGAACCACAAAAAGAGAAGAAATGTAGCGTGAGATAGAACCACAAATAGAGAAGAAATGGGAAGAAATATTGGAGACAATTATGTATATCTCTGGAACATTCAATGTAATGAGTCAATGGCAATGAATGATTTTCTAGAAAAATTTAAATTATAAAAACTAAGGGTAATTGAAAAGTGTAATAAGATAAATAAAAGTTTACCACTTTAAAAAGCACTAGGTAGTTTTGACTACCATTAGTGGGCTTCTAAATACGTGACGCCATAACTAAAAACATAGGAAAGCTAATCATGTTTGTAAATTGAAAAGTATACTATCAAAATTGATAATCCTTCAAAATATGTTAAATTCTTATAATTTCAATCCAAATCCCAGCAAGAAAACATTGAAAACACTTCATAAGTTAAATGGCCAAAAAGAAATAACATTATCAACTTTATGTCAACAGATTTGACAACTTAAATGAAATTCAACAAATTGTTGCTCTTGAAAGACCAACTAACAGAAACTCTGACAGAAATAGATCAGTTGTATAGTCTATAAAATAAAATGGTATAAACAATTGAATAGACACTTCACCAAAGAAATACAAATGGCAAATAAGCAGTTGAAAGATGACCAATGTCATTTTTTATTAGGAAAATGCAAAATTAAAACTACAATAGGGCTCATTTGATCCCAAGATATCCAGGCTAGCCTGGGAAACATGGTGAAAATCCGCCTCTACAAAAAAATAAATAATTGGCCAGGCATGGTGGCACACATCTGTGGTCCCAGCTCCTTGAATGGCTGAGGCTGGAGAATCACTTAAACCTGGGAGGCTGAGGTTACAGTGAGCTATGATCACACAGCTGCATTCCAGCCCAGGTAACAGAGAAAGACCTTGTATCAAAAAAAAAAAAAAAAAAAACCTACACAAAAACACAATGGTTGGTAATAATATGGAAAAACTGGAACCCTCATACTGCTCTGATAGGAATGAAAAATGGTGTAGTCACTTTGGAAAATAGTTTGGTAATTTCTTTTATAAAAAAAAAAGAAAAAAGACATGCCCTAAATATTTGTCCAAACAAAATGAAAATTTATATTTACACAAAAATTTGTACTCAAATGTTCATAGAAATGATATATATACAGTGCATATGTGTGTATGCATATACACGTACATATATACATAACACACACACATACATATATAAAAATATATATACATACACACACGCGTATACATATATAAAAGAATCAGGACAGTATCTGCAGAGAACAGGAAACTAATAAGAACAATCTGAAGATTGAAAAAAAGGAAAAAACAGGAGATCAGACTTCCATAAATGAAAAACACAATTGCAACGTAAAACTTAATGGGCAGGTTTAACAGCTATTAGAACCAGCTAAAGAGAAAATCAGTGAACAAGAAAATTGGTCAAAGTAATTATTCAAATTCTAGCACAAAGAAACAAGAGATAGAAAATAGAACACTTAACAGACATGAAGGTTACAGTAAGAAAAATCCAACACATGTCTAATCAGAGTTACCAAAAATTATGAGGAAAAAAATAAGGCTGAAAAACAATTTAAGAAGATATTGACTACAGATTTTTCAGAAATGATGAAAAAGACCAACCCACAGTACCAGAAACCTAAAATTCCCAAGCAGGATAAATAAAAAGAAGTCCAAAACTAGACACAAGTGTCTAAAGACATGTAAAAGAATATCAATGACAAAAGAAAGATCTTTAAAGTTGCTGTAGAATAAAGACATTATCTTCAAAGGAACAACAGTGAGACTGACAAACAGCTGACTTCTCAATAACAGTGAAAGCCAAAAAACAATACAATTAAACCTTTAATAGCCTTCAAAAATAAGAGCAAATGAAAATAATTCTAGATGAATAAAATTAGAGACAATTACCATTTTTTAAATTCTTAATATATTTTAGGCCAAAGAAAAATGACCCTAAATGGAATATCCGAAGTTCAGAAAAACTGAACAGCAAAAAACATTGTAAATAAATGGGTCTATCTAGGCAAATATTAACTACTTGTCTTTCGGGTTAAAAACAAAGATTGAATTAAAACTACACAAAAAATGTACAGGTCAGAAGAGAGATAAAAGCAGTTATTCTAGATTTCTTATATTGTCCAACCATTAAGTAATGCCATTTGTTCACTGTAGATTTTGATAAGAATGTATGCCATAGAGGAAGTTGAGCAAGATGGCTGACTAGGTGCAGCTGGGAAGTGCCGCTCCCACAGACAGAAACCACAGTCTACTGCGCTAACAAAATTTGAACAAATCTTCAGAGAAAAAAAATGTTGAATGAGAATGGAGAAAAGATGTAGTTGCTGAGGCCGAAGAGAGAGAAAGTTGAGAATCCTACGTGAGGAGCCTGAACACTACAGCTAGTTCCTGGCTCTGAAGGGCACCTGGAGTTAAGAATCATTGCTGGGGAACTTGTTTAGAGTGGAACAAGTGGGCTTGTTTAGAGGCAAAAGGACACTGGCTTTTTGAATTGCCAGAGTTCTTGTGCTGATTCTTTCTGATCTTGGAGTGCTGATATTTCTTCAGTTGTGGAGTAGGGGTGAGTGAAGGGGCTGCGGGGCTGCTCACTCTTATCACCGGCCTCTGGGATCCTAGCTGCAGGGCAACCCGCACTCCCACGCGCATTTGAGCTGGCAGGGGGAGCTCCCTGGAGATTAGACAAAGATTGAGCTGCAGCGGGCACAGAGTGAGTGGAACTTTGAGTGTGGATCAGCCCCAGAAGAGCCTGGCCATAAGTGTCCACAGCCCAGTGCTGCCTGTCTCCCTGCCTCTGAGGCTCTGGCCGGCTAACCATCAAGGAGAAAGCAGGGCCTACTTCCCTGTGGGCCTGGTGCACAACTATCCTGCAGGCCTGCCTGCCCAACAGCTCCACCCACAGCTCTTACCCTGCAGAAGCAGGTACACAGTGCAGCCTCTGCTTCCCAGCCTGAAGGCTCTGCTCCACCTAAGTGCATTCTGGAAGGCTGGGAGTCCTTCCAGTCTCCCACCACACTGGGAACCCAATCCCAAGCGTCCAGAGGAGAAAGTCATGAGCAGGTCCTGGCACCCCAGGGTTGTGGCCTGCGGCTCAGGAGTAGAGACCGGGGATCTGTGCTCCGCATTGAATAGGGGAAGATCCCACTCTCTCAGAAAACTGAGAGAGCTGAGTCTCACAGGTTTGTGAACCGATGTGAAATCTAGATGTGTCTCCATTCACAAGGCTGGTCCAGTCAGGGTGTGGCCTATTTCCCTACCAGACCTCTCCCCAAGGGAGCCTCACAGCCCAAAAGACTTAACGACAAAAACAACAAAAATCACGGACACAGTACCAGTGATTGGAGGTGGCTCCCCCAAGGCCCACAAGCAGCACAGGCAAACATAGTGAGGAAGTCATCTCTCACCTCTTCCCACGGCAGAACACAGCTGCAAACAAGAAGATACACAAAGAACCTCACGGCTAAGAGCCTATCTACTGCCGTTGCTCTCGAGCGCCATCTACTGGATCATAGGCCAAACTATAAGACCAAAACCCACGTTCCTTATTCTTCCAGCTGCAAAACCAAGAGCAAGAGTTCAACAATAAAGACCCTATACAGAGCCTTAGTTCTCTGATAACTTCCAGAAACAGATCCCACAGAGCTCAATTTACACCACAATTGAAGGAATACCAGTCCTCCAAGATCAGAAAGAATCAGCACAAGGAGTCTGGCAATGCAAAAAGCCAGTGTCCTTTTGCCTCCAAACAAGCCCACTAGTTCCCTAGCATTGGTTCTTAACTAGTCCGAATTGTCTGAAATGATAGACATGGAATTCAGAATCTGAATGGCAAGGAAGCTCATCGAGATCATGGAAAAAGTTGAAACAAAATTCAAGGAAGCCATGCAATCTAGTAAAATGATTCAAGAGCTGAAAGACGATATACCCATTTTAAGAAAGACTCAAACTGAACTTCAGCTGAAAAATTCCCTACAAGAATTTCATAATACAATCAGAAGTATTGACAGCAGAATAGACTAATCTGAAGAATCCCAGAGCTCAAAGATCAGTTCTTCTAATCAATTCAGAGAAAAAAAAAAAAGAATTAGAAAAAATGAACCAAACCTCTGAGAATTATGGGATTATTTAAACATACCAAATATACCATACCATTTGGCATTTCTGAGACAGAATAAGCAACTTAGAAAATACAGTTGAGCATATAATCCACAAAAATTTCCCTAATCCCTCTAGAGAGGTCAATATGCAAATTTAAGAAATGCAGATGACCCCAGCCAGATACTATAGAAGATGACTATTCTCAACATAAATAGTCATCAGATTCATCAAGGTCAAGGCAAAAGAAAATAAATTTAAAAGATAGCTAGACAAAAAAGGCAGGTCACCTACATAGGGAACCTCATCAGGCTAGCAGCAGACCTCTCACCAGAAATCTTACAAACCAGAAGAGATTAGGGGCCCATTTTCAGTGTCCTTAAAGAAAAGAAATTCCAACCAAGAATTTCACATCCTGGCAAACTAAGCTTCATAAGTGAAGAAGAGATAAAATTCCTTCTCCGACAAGCAAATGCTTAGGGAATATATTAAAACTAGGCCAGCCTTACAAAAGGTCCTTAAGGGAGTGCTAAGCATCGATTCAAAAGAATAGCACCTGCTATCACAACAGCACACTTAAACACAGACGGCACAGGAACTATAAAGTAACTAACTGTGCAATCATATCTCCCTAACAACCATTTAACAACACAATGACAGAAGGAAAATCACACATATCAATGCTAACCTTGAGTGTAAACAAGCTAAATGTCCCACTTCCAAGACACAGAGTGTCAGGCTGGATAAAAAGACAAAATCCAACCATCTGTTGTCTTCAAGGGACCCATCTCACATGTAACAACACATACAGGCTCAAAGGAAAAAGGTTGAGTAAAATCTACCATGCAAATGAAAAACATAAAAGAACAGAAGTTGCTATTCCTATGTCGGGTAAAACAGACTTTAAATCAATAAAAAGTAAGAAGGACAATGAAGGGCACTGAATAATGACACAGGGTACAATCTAACAAGAAACTTTAATTATTCTAAATATACACTGGCCCAACATTGGAGTACCCAGTTTCATAAAATAATTTCTTATTGACCTAAAAAAAGATTCAGATAACCACACAATAGTGGTGGAAGTCTTCACACTCCACTGACAACACCCACATAATCATCAGAGACAATTATAAACAATTCCATGTGCAAAATTTAGAAAACCTAGGCAAAATCGATAAATTCCTTGAAGTACACTGACAGCATTAGACAGACCATTGAGGCAAAACACTCACAAAGGAACTTGGGACTTAAACTCAACACCTACCCAGTTGGACCTCATAGACATCTGCAGAACACTTCATCCAACAACCACTGAATATGCATTCCTCTCATCTGCACACAGAACATATTCTAAAATCAATCATATGCTCAGTCATAAAGCAAGCCTCAATATATACAAAACTATTGAAATCATACCAAGCACATGCTCAGACCATAGTGAAATAAAAATAGAAATCAATACCAGAAGACTACACACATATATGGAAATGAAACAACTACGCAAATATATGGATATGAAACAACTTACACCTGAATATCTTCTGAGTGTACATCAAAATTAAGGCAGAAATTTTTAAATTGTTTGAAATTAATGAACATATGAACACAACTTACCAAAACATCTAGGATGCAGGCAAAACAATGTTAAGAGGAACTTTATAGCCCTAAAATGACTTCACCAAAAAGTTAGAAAGGTATCAAATTAAGAATCTAACTCTGCCTCTAAAGGAACTAGAAAAAAAAAGAAGAATATACCAACCCCAAAGCTAGCAGAAGAAAATAAATAACTAAAATTATAGAAACATTTAATGAAATTGAGATGTAAAAATCCATACAAAAGATCAGTAAAACCAATACTTTGTTTTTTGAAAAGATAAATGAGATTGATAGATGCCCTAGCTAGATTAAAAAGAAAGACAAGATCCAAATAACGACAATCAGAAATGAAAAAGGCGATTTTACAACAGATGCTACAAAAAAAATAGGAAAGATCACCAGAGACTATTATAAACAATTCCATGTGCAAAAATTAGAAAACCTAGCCAAAATGGATAAATTTCTCAAAGTATACAATCTCCCAAGATTGAATCAGAAAGAGATTGAAACCCTGAACCGAAGAACATACTAACTAAAATAAGCCCTGAGCCAGATGGAGTCACAGCTGAATTCTACCAGGCATTCAAAGAAGAATTGATATCAATTGTACTGAAACTATTCCCAAAAATCAAGGAGAAGGACCTCCTCCCTAAATCATTCTAGGAAACCAACTTCAGGATAATACCAAAATCTGGCAGAAATACAATGAAAAAAAGAAAGCTTCAGAACAGTATCCCTCATGAAAATAGAGACACAAAAATCCTCAACAACCTGGGCATGATGGTTCACACCTGTAATCCCAGCATTTTGGAGGTCGAGGGAGGCGGATTGCTTAAGGCCAGGAGTTCAAGACCAGCCTTGGCAACATGGTAAAACCCCATCTCTACAAAAAAAAAAAAAAAAAAAAAAAAATAGCCAGGCATGGTGGCACATGCCTATAGTTCCAGCCACTTGGGAGACTGAGGTGGAAGGATCAGTTGAGCCTGGGAGATTGAGGCTGCAGTGAGCCATGATCATGCCACTGCACTCCAGCCTGGGTAACAGAGACCCTGTCTCAAAAAAAAAAATCCTCAACAAAATACTAGCAAATTGAACCTAGCAGCACATCAAAAAGTTAATACACCACACTCAAATAGGCTTTATTCCTGGAATGCAAGCCCACTTCAACATACACAAATCAGTAAATATGTTTCACCACATAAACAGTATCAAAAGCAAAAACCATATGATTATATTAATAGATGCAGAAAATCTTTCAAAAAGATCAAACATCCCTTCATGATAAAAGCCCTCAAGAAACTAGACAACCGAAGGAAAATATCTCAAAATAATAGCCATGTATAACAAACCCATAGCCAACATCATACTGAATGGGCAGAAGTGTGAACCCATCCCCTTAAGAACTGAAGACAAGGATGTCTACTCTTACCACTCCTATTCAACATAATACTGGAAGTCCTAGCCAGAGCAATTAAGCAAGAGAAAGAAATAAAAGGCATCCACGTAGGAAAGGAAGAAGGCAAACTATCTCTCTTCACTGACAATATGATTCTATATCTTGAAAATCCTAGACCTTGCCAAAAGACTTTTAGAATTAATAAACAACTTTAATAAAGTTTCAGGATACAAAATCAACATTAAAAAAAATAGTGGCATTTCTATACACCAACAATATCTAGTCTGGGAGTAAAATCAAGAACACAATCTCACTACAATGACCACAAAGAAAATGAAATATCTAGAAATAGAGCTAACCTGTGGTTCTGCAAGGAGAACTACAAAACACTGCTGAAAGAAATCAGAGATGACACAAATAAATGGTAAATGTACCATGATCATGGATTGGAAGAATTAATATCATAAAAACAGCCATACTGCCCAAAACAATTTACAGATTTAATACTATTTCTATCAAACTGTCAATGTTATTCTTCACAGAATTAGAAAAAAAATATTCTAAAATTTATATGGAACCAGAAAAGAGCTTGATTAGCCAAAGCAATACTAAGCAAAAGGAACAAAACCACAGGCATCACGTTACCCAACTTCAAACTATACTACAGGGATACAGTAACCAAAACAGTACTGTACTGGCACAAAAAGAGACACATAGACCAGTGGAACAGAATAGAGAACCCAGAAATAAAGCTGCACACCTACAATGATCTCATCTTCAACAGTGCTGGCAAAAGTGAGCAATGGAAAAAGAACTCTATTCAATAAATGATGGGTGGAATACCTTACCGGCCACATGTAGAAAAATGAAATGGGATGCCTGCCTTTCACCATATACAAAAATTAGCTCAATATCAATTAAAGATTGAAACATAAGACCTCATACTTACAAATTCTAGAAGAAAACCTGGGAAACGCCACTCTGGACATTGGTCTTTGGAAAGAATTTATAACTAAGTCCTCAGGAATTGCAACAAAAACAAAAATAGAAACATGGGACCTAATTAAACTAAAGAGCTTCTGCACAGCAAAGGAAACTATCAACAGAGTAAACAGACAATCTACAGAATGGAAGAAAATGTTTGCAAACTATGCATCTGACAAAGGTCTAATATCCAAACTCTATAAGGAACTTAAACAACTCAACAAACAAATAAAACAAATTACCCCATTAGAGAGTGGTCAAAAACATGAACAGGTACTTTTCAAGACATCCAAGTGGTCAAGAAACATGAAAAAATGCTCCCATCACTAATCATAAGAGAAATGCAAATCAAAACTGCAATGAGATATCATCTCATACCAGTCAGAATGGTGATTATTCAAAAGTCAAAAACCAACAGGTACTGTCAAGGCTGCAGAAAAAGGGGAATGCTTATACACCATTAGTGGGAATGTAAATTAGTTTAGCTACTGTGGAAAGCAGTTTGGAAGTTCCTCAAAGAAGTCAAAACAGAACTACCATTCAACCCAGAAATCCTGTTACTGGGTATATATCCAAAAGAAAACAATTGCTCTAGCAAAATAACAGGCGTACTCACATGTTAATCACAGCACTACACACAAGAGCAAAAACATAGAATCAACCTAGGTGCCCATCAACAGTGGATTGGTTAAAGAAAATGTAGTATACATACATCTTGGAATATAAGCAGTCATATAAGAGAACATCATGCCCTTTGCAGCAACATGGATGCAGCTGAAGGCCATTATCCTAAGCAAATTAATGCAGGTACACAGAACGAAATATATATTCTCACTTACAAATGGAAACTAAACATTGAATACTTATGACTTAAAGATAGCAACAATAGACACTGGGGACTACCAGAGAGAAGACAGAAGAGGTGAAGGTCAAAAAACTAACTTTGGATACTTTGTTTAGTACCTGGGTGATGGAATCATTCATACCATCGGCATCATGGAATATACTATCACCATCATGAAATATACTCACATAACCAACCTGTACTTGTATCCCCTGAATCTAAAATAAAAGAGGAAGGAAGGAAGGAAGGAAGGAAGGAAGGAAGGAAGGAAGGAAGGAAGGAAGGAGGGAGGGAGGGAGGGAGGGAGGGAGGGAGAGAAGGAAAGAAAAAGCAAAAGCATGGAGTGGGCATGAGGTCTGTTGAAGCAAATGGCACAGATGAGGACAGGGGAGCAGAAGATAACAGATAATGGAAATGCTTGAAAGCCAAGTTAAGATATTCCACTGTTAATATGTTTGTGGAAAGTAGGAAATCATTGCAGTGATTGAAGAAAGGAGTCTCATGCTCTAACTGGTATTTCAGTGAGGTCAATTTACCATGTGAAGAATAAACTGGAGATGACAAAAAAGAAAAAACAGAAGTCAGAGCAGTAACCAAGAAGCTAGGACAATAACCTAAGCCACTGATTCTCAAACTCGCTTGTGCTTCAAAGTCACCTGCTGAATTAGGTGTTTGGGTCTCATGTGCAGTAAGTCTAAAGTGCCACTAATTAGAAGGGATACAGAAAGAAAAAGAGATTTCGAAGAAATGTAAGCACTTTGCTTTGGGGCACAGTCTTTTTACAATGCACATGGAACATGGAAGTTAATTTAGTCAGCAGGCAGTTAGAGAAGTGGGTTCTAGAATATAAGAGAAAGTGTAATTGGAGAGTCATTGATATCCCATTCAAAGTAAATTCAGGTTGAAAATGCAAAAATAAAACAAGAAGTTAATTGTTTATAGACTCTAAAGCTTCAACTGAAGTACATATTATCCCTTTTTTTTTTTTTTTTTTTTTTTTTTTTTTGAGATGCATCTTGCACTGTCGCCCAGGCCAGAAAATGCAGTGGTGTGATCTCAGGTTACTGCAATCTCCACCTCCTGGGTTCAAGTGATTCTCTCACCTCAGCCTCCTGAGTAAGTGAGATTACAGGCACGTGCCACCATGCCAGGCTAATTTTTTTGTTTTGTTTTGTTTTGTTAGTAGAGACGAGATTTCACCATGTTGGTCAGGCTAGTCTCAAACTCCTGATCTCAAGTGATCCACCTGACTCAGTCTCCTAAAGTGCTGGAATTACAGGTGTGAGCCACCATGCCTGGCCATTATCCTCCTTTAAAAGTAGATTCTCAGTCCCCAGCTATATGAAAAATCAGTATACTCACAGTCAAACACTCAAAATTAAATGTAGAAATGTAAAAAAAAAAAAAAAAAAAGGCAAGGAAAAAAAGGAAGAAAAAATTCTAATGTCTTTGGGTAGATGGGAGATGCCAGAAAAAGAAACTGATTTTCAAGCAGTAAATGAACTGGTGAAGCAATCTATGATTCAGTGAAGAGATGAAGCAGTCGCTGTTAAACAGAGCCCACTTAAACAGAAGAAGCCAATGTTTCTCATAAAAATATCAAATAAATCCACTGAAACATATTTTTTCTATGGTAAAAAAATATATATATGTTACTTAAAAATATATTATTTTTACTAGTAGATGAAGCTCAGTGAAGAAATAGATTTCATGACACAGAAATTTCCTTTGAAGTCAAACTTATTAAAATGCATGTATTAAATAAAACAATGTGGATTTTCTGTCCTTTTCTGAGCAGAAAATTGCCATTGGATGAGGTGCTCAGGTCAAACACTTAAAACCTTAAACAAAAGTCAGAATAAACTAAAAAGACAAAAACTAGAAACCAAATGTTAACTGTTCAGAGGTAAGGACACTAGTTAAAAAGTAAAAACTAGTAACTCACTTATTATGTATTTAAATCAGTAATTATTCTTTATTCTAAGGACATGGATTTTCCAATAATTAAAAAAATCTACCTGTGTTCACATGTAAAACAAAAATTATCTCATCCTAACACCAGTTATGTTATTTAGCCTGTCAGGTTTTGCATCTAAAAAACACAAAGAGGAGTTTCTGTGTAATACCTCTGTAACATCATTGCTCCTGTCCCAAGACAATGTGGGGTGAAATGCAGTTTTTTTTTTTTTTTTACTTAAGTTCTAGGATACATGTACAGCACGTGCAGGTTTGTTACATAGGTATACATGTGCAGTGGTGGCTTGCTGGACCTATCAACCCATCATCTAGGTTTTAAGCCCCGCATGTATTAGGTATTAGTCCTAATGCTCTCCCTCTCCTTGCCCCCGACTCCTGACAGGCCCCAGTGTGTGATGTTCCCCTCCCTGTGTCCATGTGTTCTCATTGTTCAACTCCCACTTATGAGTGAGAACATGCAGTGTTTGCTTTTCTGTTCCTGTGTTAGTTTGCCAAGAAAGATGTCTTCCAGCTTCATCCATGTCCCTGCAAAGGACATGAACTCATTCTTTATTATGGCTGCATAATATTCCATGGTGTATATGTGCCACATTTCCCTTATCCAGTGTATCATTGATGGGTGTTTGGGTTGGTTCCAAGTCTTTGCTATTGTAAATAGTGCTGCAATAAACATACATGTGCATGTGTCTATATAGAATGGAAATGCAGCTTTTTTTCAGTTTCTGTTTGTGCAATGGTTCAACATTAACTTTAACAGGTATAAATAAAAGGGTTAGTTTCTTTCTATGCACCTGTAACAATGTTGTGAGTTAATTTCCACAACCTTAAGTTGGAAGCAGAGGTTCTTGAGTGGCTTCCAAAATTAATACAAATGTCCCCATTGGGCAGAAGCTTGGATGTCACAACCAATACTACCTATAAAACACTGTAAATTTGCTTTCTTATTGCCCTAAGTGTGGAATGCTTGTATCTAACAGTTTCACAAATAATAATAGCTAACATTTTTTGGGCATTTATTTTATGCTGGATACTGCTAAAGATTTAATTAGAAAAGAGAAAGATATAAAGGAAGTAGTCAAATTATCTTTACTAGCATATGATATGCTCTTATATTTGGAAAAAACCTAAAGATTCCATTAGAAAACTATTAGAGCTGATGAACAAATTCAGTCAAGTTGCAGCAGGATACAAAATCAACATACAAAAATTAGTAGCATTTCTATATGCCAACAGTGAACAACGGGAAAAAGAAATGTAAAAGTAATCCCATTTACCATAGCCACACATAAAAAATTAAACACCCGAAAATTAACCATAGAAGTGAAAGATCTCTATAATAAAAACTATGAAACACTGATGAAAGAAATTTAAGAGGTTACCAAAAAATTGAAACATACTCTATGCTCACAGATTGGAAGAATCAATATAGTCAAAATGTTCATACAACTCAAAGCAATCTACAAATCAACACAATCTCTGTCAAAATACCAGTGACATTCTTGACAGAATTAGAAAAATTTTTTCTAAAACTCATATGGAGCCAAAAAAAAAAAAAAAGCCTGAATCGCCAAAGCAAACCTAAGGAAAAAGAACAAAACTGGATAAATCACATTACCTGACTTCAAGTTATACTCCAGAGCTGTAGTAACCAAAACAGCATGAGACTGACATTTTAAAAAAGACACATAGACTAGTGGAACAGAATAGAGAACTCAGAAACAAATCCACACACCTACAGTGAACTCATTTTTCACAAAAGTGCCAAGAACATACATTGTGGAAAATAAAGTCTCTTCAATAAATGGTACAGGGAAAACTGGAAATCCATGTGCAGCAGAAGGAAACTAGACCCCAATCTCTCACCACATATAAAAATCAAATTAAAATGAATTAAAGACTTAAATTGAATACCTCAAACTATGAAACTACTACGAGAAAACATTGAGAAAACTTTCCAGGACATTGGTCTGGGCAGTAATTTCTTGAGCAACACCCCAAAAGCACAGGCAACCAAAAGAAAAACGGACAATTAGGATTGCATCAAGTTAAAAAGCTCCTGCACAGCAAAGAATACAATCAACAAAGTGAAGATAACCCACATAATGGGAGAAAATATTTCCAAACTACCCATCTAACAAGAGATTAATAATCAGAATACATAAGGAGCTCAAACAACTCTATAGAAAAGAAATCTAATAATCCAATCAAAAAATAGAAAATCTGAATAGACATTTCTCAAAAGAAGACACACAAATGGCAAACAGGTATATAAAAAGCTGCTCAATATTATTGATCATGAGAGAAATATAAATCAAAACTACAGAAAGATATAATCTCACCCCAGTTAAAAACACTTATATCCAAAAGACAGGCAATAACAAATGCTGGAGAGGATGTGGAGAAAAGGGAACCCTTGTACACTGTTGGTGACAATGTAAATTAGTACAACCACTATGGAGAACAGTTTGGAGCCTCCTCAAAAAAACAAAAAACAGAGATAATATGTGATCCAGCAGTCCTACTGCTGGCTATATACCCAAAAGAAAGGAAATCAGTATATCAAAGAGATATTATATTGTTTTTGACTGAAACTATTTTATTGAATATTATTATTGCTACTGCTGCTCAATTTTGGTTTCCATTTGCATATAATATCTTTTTCCACCCCTTTGCTGTTAGTCTATGTGCTTCTTTGCAGAAAAAGTGTTTTTGTAGGCAGCATATGGCTGATTTATGTGTCTTTATCCTTTGAGCCAGTCTATATCTTTTAAGTGGAGAATTTAATCCATCTACATTCAGAGTTATTATTGATATATGAGGTTTTGTTACTGTCATATTGTTAGTTGTTTTCCAGTTGGTTTGTATAGTCTTTGTTCCTTTCTTTTTCTCTATCTGTCCTTGTGGTGTGTTGGTTTTCCATGGTGGTACTTTTTGTGTCTTCTTCCTCCCTCATTTGTGTGTTTGCTTTACTAGTGAGTTTTTTACTTCCATGTGTATTTATGATGATAACTGACATCCTTCCAGATTTTGGAGTCCCTTGAGCATTTCTCGTAAGGCCAGTCTAGTGGTGATGAATTACCTCATCATTTGATTGTATGGAAAAAACATTATTTCTCCTTTATTTTTAAAGAATAATTTTGTTGTATATATTATCCTTGGGTGACAAGTTTTTTTATTTCAGCATTTTGAATATATGATTCCCTTCTCTCCTAGCCTGTAATGTTCTGCTGAGAAGTTCACTGTTAGTCTGATGAGAGCACCATTATAGATGGCTAGATAATTTTCTCTTGCCACTTTTAGAATTTTCCCTTGGTCATTGACTTGATAGTTTGACTATAATGTGCCAGAAGATGACATTTTTGCATTGTATCTATTTGAGTATAACTGGGCCTCCTATATCTGGATGACTAAATTTCTTGCTATAATTGAGAAATCTTCATCTATAATTTTATTAAATTTTTCAAACTCTTTTGCTCTCTCTTTGCCTTTGAGGCTACCTATATTTTGTGTCCAGTCACTTTATAGAGTCCTATATATCATTCATTGTTTTTATTCTGTTTTCTTTATTTTTGTCTGACTGGGTTATAAAAAAAATAAATAAATAATCTATCTCTATATTCTGGGAATCTTTTGTCTGATCTAGTCTATTGTTCAAGCTTTCAAATGTATTTTAATTTGAGGAGTTCTTTAGTTCTAGAATTCCTCCTTGGTTCCTTCAAATGGTATCTGTCTCATCGGTAAATTTCTCATTCATATCTTGAATTTTTTTACAGCCATAAAAAAGGATGAGTTCATGTCCTTTGCAGGGACATGGATGAAGCTGGAAACCATCATTCTCAGCAAACTAACAAAGAACAGAAAACCAAACACCACATTTTCTCATTCATAAGTGGGAGTTGAACAATAAGAACTCATGGACACAGGGAGCGGACCATCACACACTGGGACCTGGCTGGGGTGGGGGAACGATAGCATTAGGAGAAATACCTAATGTAGATGATGGGTTGGTGGGTGCAGCAAACCACCATGCTACATGTATACCTATGTAACAAACCTGCACATTCTGCACATGTATCCCAGAACTTAAAGTATAATTTCAAAAACATTAAAATAATAAATGCATAAATGTTATTCATTATTCATTGAAACATAAAATCTGAAAGGAACTGGATTCAGTCATAATATGTCCAGATATTCTTATAGTTTCCCAATATTTAAAGAAAATTAAATTTTTATCTCCAGGCATGAGTTAGGACTGAGAATAATTAGACATTTTTTGAAATTATATCAATTTTTGAGATCATTACAATTTATCACAAATTGGGCAATAACAAGTGATATGAAAACTTTTCTACTGAAGCCATGTACTCAGAAAAGCTTGTTTCAGATCAATAAAAATTGTTCTCTACAGTCAATTTTAACTATAACAAGTATATTCCAATATCATACTGAATGGGCAAAAACTGGAAGCATTCCCTTTGAAATCTGGCACTAGACAAGGATGCCCTCCCTCACCACTCCTATTCAACATAGTATTGGAATTATAGCCAGAGAAATCAGGCAAGAAAAAGAAATAAATGGTATTCAATTAGGAAAGGAGGAAGTCAAATTGTCTCTATTTGCAGATGACATGATTACGTATTTAGAAGACCCCATCGTCTCAGCCCCAAACCTCCTGAAACTGATAAGCAACTTCAGCAATGTCTCAGGATACAAAATCAATGTGCAAAAATCACATGCATTCCTATACACCAATAACAGACTTAAAGAGAGCAAATCAAGAACAAACTGCCATTCACAATTGCTACAAAGAGAATAAAATACCTAGGAATACACCTAACAAAGAATGTAAAGGACCTCTTCAAGAAGAACTACAAACCACTGCTTGACAAAATAAGAGAGCACAGAAACAGATGGAGAAACATTACGTGCTCATGGTTAGGAAGAATCAATATTGTGAAAATGGCCATACTGCCCAAAGGAATTTATAGATTCAATGCTATCCCCATCAAGCTACCAATGACCTTCTTCGCAGAACTGGAAAAATACCACCTTAAACCTCATATGGAACCAAAAGAGAGCCCAAAAGAACAAAACTGGAGGCATCACACTACCTGAATTCAAACTATACTACAAGGCTACAGTAATCAAAACAGCATGGTACTGGTATCAAAACAGAGATATAGACCAATGGAACAGAACAGAGGTCTCGGAGGCAACGCCACACATCTACAACCATCTGATCTTTGACAAACCTTACAAAAACAAGCAATGGGGAAAGGATTCCCTGTTTAATAAATGGTGTCGGGAAAACTGGCTAGCCACGTGCA